>NC_034202.2:45457287-45479787 GCF_002021735.2 Oncorhynchus kisutch | reverse complement strand
TTTCACCTTTATTTAACCAGGTAGGCCAGTTGAGAACACCTTTATTTAACCGGGTAGGCCAGTTGAGAACACCTTTATTTAACCAGGTAGGCCAGTTGAGAACACCTTTATTTAACCAGGTAGGCCAGTTGAGAACACCTTTATTTAACCAGGTAGGCCAGTTGAGAACACCTTTATTTAACCAGGTAGGCTAGTTGAGAACAAGTTCTCATTTGCAACTGCGACCTGGCCAAGATAAAGCAAAGCAGTTCGACACAAACAACAACACAGAGTTACACATGGAATAAACAAAACATATAGTCAATAATACAGTAGAACAAAAGAAAACAAAGTCTATATACAGTGAGTGCAAATGAGGTAAGTTAAGGAAATAAATAGGCCATGGTGGCGAAGTAATAACAATATAGCAATTAAACACTGAAATGGTAGATCGGCAGAAGATGAATGTGCAGGTAGAGATACTGGGGTGGAAAGGAGCATAATAAATAAATAAATACCAGTATGGGGATGAGGTAGGTAGATAGATGGGATGAGGTAGGTAGATAAAATGCTCTGACAGCTGGTGCCTCGTCCTCCTCCCGCTGCCACCTGGTTCCTCCCGCTGCCACCTGGTTCCTCCTGCTGCCACCTGCCTCCTCCTGCTGCCACCTGCCTCCTCCTGCTGCCACCTGCCTCCTCCTGCTGCAACCTGGTTCCTCCTGCTGCAACCTGCCTCCTCCTGCTGCCACCTGCCTCCTCCCGAAGCCACCTGGTTCCTCCCGCTGCCACCTGCCTCCTCCCGCTGCCACCTGGTTCCTCCTGCTGCAACCTGCCTCCTCCTGCTGCCACCTGGTTCCTCCTGCTGCCACCTGCCTCCTCCCGCTGCCACCTGCCTCCTCCTGCTGCCACCTGCCTCCTCCCGCTGCCATCTGCCTCCTCCTGCTGCCACCTGCCTCCTCCTCCTCCTGCTGCCATCTGCCTCCTCCCGCTGCCATCTGCCTCCTCCCGCTGCCACGTGCCTCCTCCCACTGCCACCTGCCTCCTCCTGCTGCCACCTGCCTCCTCCCGCTGCCCCTGCCTCCTCCCGCTGCCACCTGCCTCCTCCCTGCCTCCTCCCGCTGCCACCTGCCTCCTCCCGCTGCCACCTGCCTCCTCCCGCTGCCACCTGCCTCCTCCCGCTGCCACCTGCCTCCTCCTCCTCCCGCTGCCATCTGCCTCCTCCTGCTGCCACCTGCCTCCTCCTGCTGCCACCTGCCTCCTCCCGCTGCCATCTGCCTCCTCCCGCTGCCACCTGCCTCCTCCTGCTGCCACCTGCCTCCTCCCGCTGCCACCTGCCTCCTCCCGCTGCCATCTGCCTCCTCCTGCTGCCACCTGCCTCCTCCTGCTGCCACCTGGTTCCTCCTGCTGCCACCTGCCTCCTCCTGCTGCAACCTGGTTCCTCCTGCTGCAACCTGCCTCCTCCTGCTGCCACCTGGTTCCTCCTGCTGCCACCTGCCTCCTCCCGCTGCCACCTGCCTCCTCCCGCTGCCACCTGCCTCCTCCCGCTGCCACCTGCCTCCTCCTGCTGCCACCTGCCTCCTCCCGCTGCCACCTGCCTCCTCCCGCTGCCATCTGCCTCCTCCCGCTGCCACGTGCCTCCTCCCACTGCCACCTGCCTCCTCCTGCTGCCACCTGCCTCCTCCCGCTGCCACCTGCCTCCTCCCGCTGCCACCTGCCTCCTCCCGCTGCCACCTGCCTCCTCCCGCTGCCACCTGCCTCCTCCCGCTGCCACCTGCCTCCTCCCGCTGCCACCTGCCTCCTCCTCCTCCCGCTGCCATCTGCCTCCTCCTGCTGCCACCTGCCTCCTCCTGCTGCCACCTGCCTCCTCCCGCTGCCATCTGCCTCCTCCCGCTGCCACCTGCCTCCTCCTGCTGCCACCTGCCTCCTCCCGCTGCCACCTGCCTCCTCCCGCTGCCATCTGCCTCCTCCTGCTGCCACCTGCCTCCTCCTGCTGCCACCTGGTTCCTCCTGCTGCCACCTGCCTCCTCCTGCTGCAACCTGGTTCCTCCTGCTGCAACCTGCCTCCTCCTGCTGCCACCTGGTTCCTCCTGCTGCCACCTGCCTCCTCCCGCTGCCACCTGCCTCCTCCCGCTGCCACCTGCCTCCTCCCGCTGCCATCTGCCTCCTCCTGCTGCCACCTGCCTCCTCCTCCTCCTGCTGCCATCTGCCTCCTCCCGCTGCCATCTGCCTCCTCCTGCTGCCACGTGCCTCCTCCCGCTGCCACCTGCCTCCTCCTGCTGCCACCTGCCTCCTCCCGCTGCCATCTGCCTCCTCCCGCTGCCACGTGCCTCCTCCCACTGCCACCTGCCTCCTCCTGCTGCCACCTGCCTCCTCCCGCTGCCACCTGCCTCCTCCCGCTGCCACCTGCCTCCTCCCGCTGCCACCTGCCTCCTCCCGCTGCCACCTGCCTCCTCCCGCTGCCACCTGCCTCCTCCTCCTCCCGCTGCCATCTGCCTCCTCCTGCTGCCACCTGCCTCCTCCTGCTGCCACCTGCCTCCTCCCGCTGCCATCTGCCTCCTCCCGCTGCCACCTGCCTCCTCCTGCTGCCACCTGCCTCCTCCCGCTGCCACCTGCCTCCTCCCGCTGCCATCTGCCTCCTCCTGCTGCCACCTGCCTCCTCCTGCTGCCACCTGGTTCCTCCTGCTGCCACCTGCCTCCTCCTGCTGCAACCTGGTTCCTCCTGCTGCAACCTGCCTCCTCCTGCTGCCACCTGGTTCCTCCTGCTGCCACCTGCCTCCTCCCGCTGCCACCTGCCTCCTCCCGCTGCCACCTGCCTCCTCCCGCTGCCATCTGCCTCCTCCTGCTGCCACCTGCCTCCTCCTCCTCCTGCTGCCATCTGCCTCCTCCCGCTGCCATCTGCCTCCTCCTGCTGCCACGTGCCTCCTCCCGCTGCCACCTGCCTCCTCCTGCTGCACCTGCCTCCTCCCGCTGCCATCTGCCTCCTCCTGCTGCCACCTGCCTCCTCCTCCTCCTGCTGCCATCTGCCTCCTCCCGCTGCCATCTGCCTCCTCCCGCTGCCACCTGCCTCCTCCCGCTGCCACCTGGTTCCTCCTGCTGCCACCTGCCTCCTCCCGCTGCCACCTGCCTCCTCCCGCTGCCATCTGCCTCCTCCTGCTGCCACCTGCCTCCTCCTCCTCCTGCTGCCATCTGCCTCCTCCCGCTGCCATCTGCCTCCTCCTGCTGCCACGTGCCTCCTCCCGCTGCCACCTGCCTCCTCCTGCTGCCACCTGCCTCCTCCCGCTGCCATCTGCCTCCTCCTGCTGCCACCTGCCTCCTCCCGCTGCCATCTGCCTCCTCCTCCTCCCGCTGCCACCTGCCTCCTCCTCCTCCCGCTGCCACCTGCCTCCTCCCGCTGCCACCTGCCTCCTCCCGCTGCCACCTGCCTCCTCCTCCTCCTGCTGCCACCTGCCTCCTCCCGCTGCCACCTGCCTCCTCCTGCTGCCACCTGCCTCCTCCCGCTGCCATCTGCCTCCTCCCGCTGCCACCTGCCTCCTCCCGCTGCCACCTGCCTCCTCCTGCTACCACCTGCCTCCTCCTGCTGCCACCTGCCTCCTCCTCCTCCTGCTGCCATCTGCCTCCTCCTGCTGCCACCTGCCTCCTCCTGCTGCCACCTGCCTCCTCCTGCTGCCTCCTCCTCCTCCCGCTGCCACCTGCCTCCTCCTGCAGCCATCTGCCTCCTCCCGATGCCACCTGGTTCCTCCCGCTGCCACCTGCCTCCTCCTGCTGCCACCTGCCTCCTCCTGCTGCCATCTGCCTCCTCCTCCTCCCGCTGCCACCTGCCTCCTCCCGCTGCCACCTGCCTCCTCCCGCTGCCACCTGCCTCCTCCCGCTGCCACCTGCCTCCTCCCGCTGCCACCTGCCTCCTCCCGCTACCACCTGGTTCCTCCTGCTGCCACCTGCCTCCTCCTGCTGCCACCTGCCTCCTCCTCCTCCTGCTGCCACCTGCCTCCACCTCCTGCTACCACCTGCCTCCTCCCGCTGCCACCTGCCTCCTCCTCCTCCTGCTGCCACCTGCCTCCTCCTCCTGCTGCCACCTGCCTCCTCCTCCTGGCTGCCACCTGCCTCCTCCTGCTGCCACCTGCCTCCTCCTCCTCCTGCTGCCACCTGCCTCCTCCTGCTACCATCTGCCTCCTCCTGCTACCATCTGCCTCCTCCTGCTGCCACCTGCCACCTGCCTCCTCCTACTACCATCTACCTCCTCCTGCTGCCACCTGCCTCCTCCTGCTGCCACCTGCCTCCTCCTGCTGCCACCTGCCTCCTCCTGCTGCCACCTGCCTCCTCCTCCCCCTGCCACCTGCCTCCTCCTCCCGCTGCCACCTGCCTCCTCCTCCCGCTGCCACCTGCCTCCTCCTCCCGCTGCCACCTGCCTCCTCCTCCCGCTGCCACCTGCCTCCTCCTCCTGCTGCCACCTGCCTCCTCCTCCTCCTGCTGCCACCTGCCTCCTCCTCCTGCTGCCATCTGCCTCCTCCCGCTGCCACCTGCCTCCTCCCGCTGCCATCTGCTCCTCCCGCTGAAGACCTTCCCATATAATTCTGATAACTCCATGAAAGACATAACTCTTCAATTGACAAAATCATTTATAAACTAAATACAATTTTCAAACATTTTTCCCATAAATACAGGTATTTTATCAACCAACACATTTGAGTTCAGCTGTAATATTTGTCTTATCTTTCCACAGGGATGAAATTAAAATTACAACCAGCTCTGCAGTACTTGTTTGAAAAAAGAATGATCATTTGAAAATGATTCATTTTTTTATTAATTCAAAATGAGACATGGCAATCTGCACAAAGGCAAAAAAAAAAGGCCCCTTTTTAAACAATGGATGAGCTTTTCTAAGTAATCTAACATTTAGGGTTCAAAACATAACATGTTTATTTAGTGAAGCTTTTAGAGAGAAGTTTGTGCTTTTATATTTAATAATCTCATCCCAAAGTTCATATTTATTATATAGATAAATATTGGGGAAAAAATGAAATGAATTTTACAAGCCCCAATATCACTCCCTATAAACACAACCCTACTGAACAATCTTTCTATAGCTTTTCAGAATTCACTGATTATAATAAATAATAATAATAGATAATAATAGATAATAATAGATCAATTAGTCTTGTAAAAGGAAAACCAAAGGCGTAAAAACGTAGATGAATTGGTAACAGCAAATACATTTACTTCCATGACATAATTAAAAAGTCATTTTATGTCGATCGTTTTAAATACATGCAACTTCAAAGTTATATATCATGAAATTTTGATTTTTGAAATCTTATGGACACCAGAGCAACCTTCAGGGTATTTTATTTGAGTCAGAAAATGACGTTCATAGGGAAGAACTACATATTCAACTGAGAACATCTTAGAAAAACATAATTAACTACTGGAACCAAGATTTAAAAAGAACTGAAAGAAAACGTTGGCTTAATTTATGCATTTATAAATGCATTTATTAAACATGTATTTATCATACAAGAGACTATCACGGCTCAGGAAACGACCCAGATGCAGACATTTAGAATAACGGATGTTCACTACATAAACGGGAGCAGGCAAAGGACAGGTCAAGGACAGGTCAAAGGACAGGTCAAGGGCAGGCAGAGGACAGGTCAAGGGCAGGCAGAGGACAGGTCAAGGGCAGGCAGAGGACAGGTCAAGGGCAGGCTCTGCCGGTAGTCCAGGGCAGAGTCTGACAGGTACAGAACGGCAGGCGGACTCAGGGTCAGGGCAGACAGACTCATGGTCAGGGCAGACAGACTCAGGGTCAGGGCAGACAGACTCAGGGTCAGGGCAGACAGACTCAGGGTCAGGGCAGACAGACTCAGAGTCAGGGCAGACAGACTCAGGGTCAGGGCAGACAGACTCAGGGTCAGGGCAGACAGACTCAGGGTCAGGGCAGACAGACTCAGGGTCAGGGCAGACAGACTCAGGGTCAGGGCAGACAGACTCAGGGTCAGGGCAGACAGACTCAGGGTCAGGGCAGACAGACTCAGGGTCAGGGCAGACAGACTCAGAGTCAGGGCAGACAGACTCAGGGTCAGGGCAGACAGACTCAGGGTCTGGGCAGACAGAATGATCAAAAACCTGAAAACTCAAGGAAACAGGAGTAAAAAAAAGCACGCTTGAGAGAGGAAGAGGAAGAGGGAGAGGAAGAGGAAGAGGAAGAGGAAGAGGGAGAGGAGGGAGACGAGACAAACTGGCAACAGAGAACACAGGTAAAAATACACAGGGGGGGGGGGGGTGGAGACAAGCACAAAGACAGTGGAAATGGATCCAGGTGTAACAGAGACACAATTCACTAATTCCACAGCACAACGGCTGTGACATCGGCTGATGTATGAAGGGCTTTATGAATATATTTGATTTGATTTATTTCAATGTAAACGTGTTTCTAGACATGGCAATATGGGGGTGTAGAGAGAGATTCAAATGGGCTGGAATATTCTCTTCTCATCACTCATCTTGAAAATTACAAATACTGAAAACTTGGAAGTCAAACATCATTGATTCAATGGAAAAATATATGGATGTATTATGTAAATATTGAAATAGCAACAGAAAAACACATTTATTTCATTTAAGACCAAGTGTCAAACAATAATGCAGGCACTAGGGATGGGGGTGTGGCCAGGCACTAGGGATGGGGGTGTGGCCAGGCACAAGGGATGGGGGGTGTGGCCAGGCACTAGGGATGGGGGTGTGGCCAGGCACAAGGGATGGGGGTGTGGCCAGGCACTAGGGATGGGGGTGTGGCCAGGCACTAGGGATGCGGGTGTGGCCAGGCACTAGGGATGGGGGTGTGGCCAGGCACAAGGGATGGGGGTGTGGCCAGGCACTAGGGATGGGGGTGTGGCCAGGCACTAGGGATGGGGGTGTGGCCAGGCACAAGGGATGGGGGTGTGGCCAGGCACAAGGGATGGGGGTGTGGCCAGGCACTAGGGATGGGGGTGTGGCCAGGCACAAGGGATGGGGGTGTGGCCAGGCACTAGGAATGGGGGTGTGGCCAGGCACAAGGGATGGGGGTGTGGTAAGGCACTAGAGATGGGGGTGTGGCCAGGCACAAGGGATGGGGGTGTGGCCAGGCACAGTAGGGATGGGGGTGTGGCCAGGCACAAGGGATGGGGGTGTGGCCAGGCACAAGGGATGGGGGTGTGGCCAGGCACTAGAGATGGGGGTGTGGCCAGGCACTACAAGGATGCGGGTGTGGTAAGGCACTAGAGATGGGGGTGTGGCCAGGCACTACAAGGATGCGGGTGTGGTAAGGCACTAGAGATGGGGGTGTGGTAAGGCACTAGAGATGGGGGTGTGGCCAGGCACTACAAGGATGCGGGTGTGGTAAGGCACTAGAGATGGGGGTGTGGCCAGGCACTACAAGGATGCGGGTGTGGTAAGGCACTAGAGATGGGGGGTGTGGCCAGGCACTACAAGGATGCGGGTGTGGTAAGGCACTAGAGATGGGGGTGTGGCCAGGCACTACAAGGATGCGGGTGTGGTAAGGCACTAGAGATGGGGGTGTGGCCAGGCACTACAAGGATGCGGGTGTGGTAAGGCACTAGAGATGGGGGTGTGGCCAGGCACTACAAGGATGAGGGTGTGGTAAGGCACTAGTGATGGGGGTGTGGCCAGGCACTACAAGGATGCGGGTGTGGTCAGGCACAGTAGGGATGGGGGTGTGGCCAGGAACTTTAAGGATGGGGGTGTGGCCAGCCACTATAAGGATGGGGGTGTGGCCAGGAACTTGGGATGGGGGTCATTGTTCGTGTGCATCTCTGTAAGTTGTTGTCATGTGTAGTTTGTTTTTGTTTTTGGAAGGAAAATCAAATGTTATGATCAGCTAGAGGCAGGCAAGAGTGTGCAAGGCGGTATTGAATATGCCACTGTCTTGATCACACTCTCCTCTCCTCTCCCTCCTCCTCTCTCTGTTCCACAGATCAGAACCGCCTGACACACTCTCCTCTCCCTCCTCCTCTCTCTGTTCCACAGATCAGAACCGCCTGACACACTCTCCTCTCCTCTCCCTCCTCCTCTCTCTGTTCCACAGATCAGAACCGCCTGACACAGTCTCCTCTCCCTCCTCCTCTCTCTGTTCCACAGATCAGAACCGCCTGACACACTCTCCTCTCCCTCCTCTCTCTGTTCCACAGATCAGAACCGCCTGACACACTCTCCTCTCCCTCCTCCTCTCTCTGTTCCACAGATCAGAACCGCCTGACACACTCTCCTCTCCCTCCTCCTCTCTCTGTTCCACAGATCAGAACCGCCTGACACACTCTCCTCTCCCTCCTCCTCTCTCTGTTCCACAGATCAGAACCGCCTGACACACTCTCCTCTCCCTCCTCCTCCCTCTGTTCCACAGATCAGAACCGCCTGACACACTCTCCTCTCCCTCCTCCTCCCTCTGTTCCACAGATCAGAACCGCCTGACACACTCTCCTCTCCCTCCTCCTCTCTCTGTTCCACAGATCAGAACCGCCTGACACACTCTCCTCTCCTCTCCCTCCTCCTCTCTCTGTTCCACAGATCAGAACCGCCTGACACAGTCTCCTCTCCCTCCTCCTCTCTCTGTTCCACAGATCAGAACCGCCTGACACACTCTCCTCTCCCTCCTCTCTCTGTTCCACAGATCAGAACCGCCTGACACACTCTCCTCTCCCTCCTCCTCTCTCTGTTCCACAGATCAGAACCGCCTGACACACTCTCCTCTCCCTCCTCCTCTCTCTGTTCCACAGATCAGAACCGCCTGACACACTCTCCTCTCCCTCCTCCTCTCTCTGTTCCACAGATCAGAACCGCCTGACACACTCTCCTCTCCCTCCTCCTCCCTCTGTTCCACAGATCAGAACCGCCTGACACACTCTCCTCTCCCTCCTCTCTCTGTTCCACAGATCAGAACCGCCTGACACACTCTCCTCTCCCTCCTCCTCTCTCTGTTCCACAGATCAGAACCGCCTGACACTCTCGACTCAACGAAAGGTGATTTGCTCCTCTTTAATTTCTGTTCAAACGTTCCCACGCTCTTTCCTATCTTTTGCTACGGAGCGTTTGAAACCTGGCAAGCATTAAGTAACCCCCCCCCCCCCCACCACGACCCGGTCGCACCACACCAATGATATCCAATTAATCCTTATAAATCTACTAACGGTCCAACCGTCTGACTCTTTAAAGACCAGAGTAAAAAAGGGAAAAGAGTACTTCAGCGTTTGCCCCAAATGGCACGCTAATTCCCTACATAGTGCACTACTCTTGACCGAAGCCCTATGGTAAATAGTGTTCCATTTGGGCCTTATAATATTTCACTGATGGATAGGATGTTCAGTCACAGCTGTGACACTTCAATTAGTTCACCTTCAACAGTGTGTGTGTGTGTGTATGTGTGTGTGTGTGTGTGTGTGTGTGTGTGTGTGTGTGTGTGTACCTTTATTAGTCAGTGAGACAACTGGCGGACCTCCCTCTTGTAATTTCTGGGTTTAAACTATCTTTCCCCCCTCTCTCTTTCTCCACTCTGTCTCTCTCTCTCTCTCTCTCTCTGTTAGTCACAATCTCTCTATCTCTCTCTCTCTCTCTCTCTCTCTCTCTCTCTCTCTCTCTCTCTCTCTCTCTCTCTCTCTCTCTCTCTCTCTCTCTCTCTCTCTCTCTCTCTCAATTCAATTCAATTCAATTCAAGGGCTTTATTGGCATGGGAAACATGTGTTAACATTGCCAAAGCAAGTGAGGTAGATAACATATAAAGTGAATATATAAAGTGAAATAAACAATAAAAATGAACAGTAAACATTACACATACAGAAGTTTCAAAACAATAAAGACATTACAAACGTCATATTATATATATATACAGTGTTCTAACAATGTACAAATGGTTTAAAGGACACAAGATGAAATAAATAAGCATAAATATGGGTTGTATTTACAATGGTGTTTGTTCTTCACTGGTTGCCCTTTTCTCGTGGCAACAGGTCACAAATCTTGCTGCTGTGATGTCACACTGTGGAATTTCACCCAGTAGATATGGGAGTTTATCAAAATTGGATTTGTTTTCGAAATCTTTGTGGATCTGTGTAATCTGAGGGAAATATGTCTCTCTAATATGGTCATATATTGGGCAGGAGGTTAGGAAGTGCAGCTCAGTTTCCACCTCATTTGTGGGCAGTGAGCACATAGCCTCTCTCTCTCTCTCTCTCTCTCTCTCTCTCTCTCTCTCTCTCTCTCTGTTCTCTCTCTCTCTCTCTGTTCATCACAATCTCTCTCTCTATCTCTCTCTCTCTTTTCTTTCTCTCTCACTCTCTCTCTCTCTCTCTGTTAGTCACAATCTCCTCTCTGTCTCTGTCTCTGTCTCTGTCTCTGTCTCTGTCTCTGTCTCTGTCTCTGTCTCTCTCTCTCTCTCTCTCTCTCTCTGTCACAATCTCTCTCTCTCTCTGTCTCTCTCTGTTAGTCACAATCTCTCTCTATCTCTCTCTCTCTTTCTACCTCACTCTCTCTCTCTCTCTGTTAGTCACAATCTCTCTCTGTCTCTGTCTCTGTCTGTCTCTCTCTCTCTCTCTATTCGTCCGTCCCTCACCCTCCCTACATCTTCCCACCCTCCCTCCCGCCCTGACTCTCTCCTTCTCTGTCTAATTATAATGAGTGTATGTTGTTTGCATCTCCTCTGTTCAGTATAAATACCCTGGACCCACTCCAATTCACTTACCGCCACAACAGATCCACAGATGATGCAATCTCGATTGCACTTTACACTGTCCTTCTCCCACCTGGACAAGAGAGAAAATAACTGAGAATTTCTGAGTCAATACTCCATATTTTGGCACATCTGCTGAGAACTCCGGAACCTAAATGTTCATGAGATACTCACTAGTTTTCTTGCCAGAAGGGTTGAAAGAAATGTAGCATATCCCCATAGGGGAGAAATTCAACTAAATTGTAAATTAGTGGCACAGACAACGAGTACATATCAGAAGTGCATTCCGTTTGAATATCTAAGAAAATGTTGATATAATTAACAGCACTATTTTCTCTGCTATCTTTTACAACCTAAACATTTTGGGAAAGCTAACTAACTACATTGTGGCTAACAGGCTAATAATTCATTTTTTTTTGTTGTTGACAAAAAAAACTAAAAAAAATGGACTGAATATGTTTTACAGATCATACAGTCTCATGATTGACAATCTATTTCAAAAGATAAATTGAATGAAATGAGGTAACGCTTCCAGAGTAACAAAAGACAAAAAATGTGCATTGTTTCCGACTTATGGTCACACCCCCATCTCTACTGTGCCTGGTCACACCCCATCCCTACTGTGCCTGGTCACACCCCCATCCTACTGTGCCTGGTCACACCCCATCCCTACTGTGCCTGGTCACACCCCATCCCTACTGTGCCTGGTCACACCCCCATCCCTACTGTGCCTGGTCACACCCCCATCCCTACTGTGCCTGGTCACACACCCAACCCTACTGTGCCTGGTCACACCCCCATCCCTACTGTGCCTGGTCACACCCCCATCCCTACTGTGCCTGGTCACACCCCCATCCCTACTGTGCCTGGGTCACACACCCAACCCTACTGTGCCTGGTCACACCCCCATCCCTACTGTGCCTGGTCACACCCCCATCCCTACTGTGCCTGGTCACACACCCAACCCTACTGTGCCTGGTCACACCCCCAACCCTACTGTGCCTGGTCACACCCCCATCCCTACTGTGCCTGGTCACACCCCCATCCCTACTGTGCCTGGTCACACACCCAACCCTACTGTGCCTGGTCACACCCCCAACCCTACTGTGCCTGGCCACACCCCCATCCCTACTGTGCCTGGCCACACCCCCATCCCTACTGTGCCTGGCCACACCCCCATCCCTACTGTGCCTGGCCACACCCCCATCCCTACTGTGCCTGGCCACACCCACATTCCTACTGTGCCTGGCCACACCCCTATCCCTACTGTGCCTGGCCACACCCCCATCCCTACTGTGCCTGGCCACACCCCCATCCCTACTGTGCCTGGCCACACCCCCATCCCTACTGTGCCCGGCCACACCCCCATTCCTTGTGCCTGGCCACACCCCCATCCCTTTAACGGTTCCAGAGTAACATAGGACAAAACATTTGCATTGCTTCCGACTTATACCAATACATTTTGTATCCTGAAAAACTAGAATATGATTCAATACAAGTAAGTAATGGTGGTTGAGGACTGAAGAGGATCAGAGACCAGGATATCATCTGTATACTGTAAGCAGCTTGTGTTCTTTTCCTTACTTTCTGGATCTGAGAGGCTCTAAAACTATAGTAAACAGGAGAGGGGAGAGGGGGCAACCCTGCCTTGTGCCTCTAGAAAGACCCCCCCAAAAAGGAGACATAATTCCATTCGTATGTACTGTTGCTTTAGGATTGGGATAAAGGACCCCTATCCATTTACAAAATAAAAGGACATTTTGGATATATATCGACGGAATTAATCGAACAAAAGGACCATGTGATGTTTATGGGACATATTGGAGTGCCATCAGAAGAAGCTCGTCAAAGGTAAGGCATGAATGATATTTTATTTTATTTCTGCGTTTTGTGTCGCGCCTGCAGGGTTGAAAAATTGTTTCTCCCTTTGTTTACGGAGGTGCTGTCATCAGATAATAGCATTGTTTGCTTTTGCCGAAAAGCCTTTTTGAAATCTGACATGTTGGATTCACAACGAGTGTAGCTTTAATTTGGTATCTTACATGTGTGATTTAATGGAAGTTTGATTTTTATAGTCATTTATTTGAATTTGGCGCTCTGCATTTTCCCTGGCTGTTGGCCAGGTGGGACACTAGACCCAGAGTGTCACGTTCTGACCTTAGTTCCTTTGATTGATCTTTGTTTAGTATGGTCAGGGCGTGAGTTGGGGTGGGTTGTCTGTTGTTTTAGTATGGTCAGGGTGTGAGTTGGGGTGGGTTATCTGTTGTTTTAGTATGGTCAGGGCGTGAGTTGGGTGGGTTGTCTGTTGTTTTAGTATGGTCAGGGTGTGAGTTGGGTGGGTTGTCTGTTGTTTTAGTATGGTCAGGGTGTGAGTTGGGGTGGGTTGTCTGTTGTTTTAGTATGGTCAGGGTGTGAGTTGGGGTGGGTTGTCTGTTGTTTTAGTATGGTCGGGGCGAGAGTTGGGTGGGTTGTCTGTTGTTTTAGTATGGTCAGGGCGTGAGTTGGGTGGGTTGTCTGTTGTTTTAGTATGGTCAGGGCGTGAGTTGGGGTGGGTTGTCTGTTGTTTTAGTATGGTCAGGGCGTGAGTTGGGGTGGGTTGTCTGTTGTTTTAGTATGGTCAGGGCGTGAGTTGGGGTGGGTTGTCTGTTGTTTTAGTATGGTCAGGGTGTGAGTTGGGGTGGTTGTCTGTTTGTTTTAGTATGGTCAGGGCGTGAGTTGGGGTGGGTTGTCTGTTGTTTTAGTATGGTCAGGGTGTGAGTTGGGGTGGGTTGTCTGTTGTTTTAGTATGGTCAGGGCGTGAGTTGGGGTGGGTTGTCCTGTTGTTTTAGTATGGTCGGGCGTGAGTTGGGTGGGGTTGTCTGTTGTTTTAGTATGGTCAGGGTGTGAGTTGGGTGGGTTGTCTGTTGTTTAGTATGGTCAGGGTGTGAGTTGGGGTGGGTTGTCTGTTGTTTTAGTATGGTCAGGGCGTGAGTTGGGGTGGGTTGTCTGTTGTTTTAGTATGGTCGGGGCGTGAGTGGGGTGGGTTGTCTGTTGTTTTAGTATGGTCAGGGTGTGAGTTGGGGTGGGTTGTCTGTTGTTTTAGTATGGGTCAGGGTGTGAGTTGGGTGGGTTGTCTGTTGTTTTAGTATGGTCGGGGCGTGAGTTGGGTGGGTTGTCTGTTGTTTTAGTATGGTCAGGGCGTGAGTTGGGTGGGTTGTCTGTTGTTTAGTATGGTCGGGGCGTGAGTTGGGTGGGTTGTCTGTTGTTTTAGTATGGTCAGGTGTGAGTTGGGGTGGGTTGTCTGTTGTTTTAGTATGGTCAGGGTGTGAGTTGGGGTGGGTTGTCTGTTGTTTTAGTATGGTCAGGGCGTGAGTTGGGTGGGTTGTCTGTTGTTTTAGTATGGTCAGGGCGTGAGTTGGGTGGGTTGTCTGTTGTTTTAGTATGGTCAGGGCGTGAGTTGGGGTGGGTTGTCTGTTGTTTTAGTATGGTCAGGGTGTGAGTTGGGGTGGGTTGTCTGTTGTTTTAGTATGGTCGGGGCGTGAGTTGGGTGGGTGTCTGTTGTTTTAGTATGGTCAGGGTGTGAGTTGGGGTGGGTTGTCTGTTGTTTTAGTATGGTCGGGGGCGTGAGTTGGGTGGGTTGTCTGTTGTTTTAGTATGGTCAGGGTGTGAGTTGGGGTGGGTTGTCTGTTGTTTTAGTATGGTCAGGGTGTGAGTTGGGGTGGGTTGTCTGTTGTTTTAGTATGGTCGGGGCGTGAGTTGGGTGGGTTGTCTGTTGTTTTAGTATGGTCAGGGTGTGAGTTGGGGTGGGTTGTCTGTTGTTTTAGTATGGTCAGGGTGTGAGTTGGGGTGGGTTGTCTGTTGTTTTAGTATGGTCGGGGCGTGAGTTGGGTGGGTTGTCTGTTGTTTTAGTATGGTCAGGGCGTGAGTTGGGTGGGTTTGTCTGTTGTTTTAGTATGGTCAGGGCGTGAGTTGGGTGGGTTGTCTGTTGTTTTAGTATGGTCAGGGCGTGAGTTGGGTGGGTTGTCTGTTGTTTTAGTATGGTCAGGGCGTGAGTTGGGTGGGTTGTCTGTTGTTTTAGTATGGTCAGGGCGTGAGTTGGGTGGGTTGTCTGTTGTTTTAGTATGGTCAGGGCGTGAGTTGGGTGGGTTGTCTGTTGTTTTAGTATGGTCAGGGCGTGAGTTGGGTGGGTTGTCTGTTGTTTTAGTATGGTCAGGGCGTGAGTTGGGGTGGGTTGTCTGTTGTTTAGTATGGTCAGGGCGTGAGTTGGGTGGGTTGTCTGTTGTTTTAGTATGGTCAGGGCGTGAGTTGGGGTGGGTTGTCTGTTGTTTTAGTATGGTCAGGGCGTGAGTTGGGTGGGTTGTCTGTTGTTTTAGTATGGTCAGGGGCGTGAGTTGGGGTGGTTGTCTGTTGTTTTAGTATGGTCAGGGCGTGAGTTGGGGTGGGTTTTGTCTATGTTCCATTTTCTATGTTGTGTTTTTGAGTTTGGCCTGGTATGGTTCTCAATCAAAGGCAGGTGTCGTTAGTTGTCTCTGATTGAGAATCATACTTAGGTAGCCTTTTCCCACTTGTGTTTCGTGGGTGTTTATTTTCTGTGTCTGTGTGTTCCACACGGAACTGTTTCGGTTGGTTATTTCACCTGTCCTTTATTGTTTGTTTCAGTGTTTCAGCTGGTCTGTTTTAATAAAGAGCATGAACACGTACCACGCTGCGCATTGGTCCTCCGATCCTTACTACTCCTCCTCATCGGAGGAAGACAGCCTTTACACAGAAAGGTTATGTAAATGTGATAATTGATTTGATGATCAGAACATGCTGCTGGACTTAAGTATATTAAGGACACTTTGAGCCATGAACAAGTGTTTGAACACATCCAGCTACTTCAACGACTTAATTGGATAATGACAGGATATACAGTGCCTTCAGGAAGTATTCACACCATTTACCCAAAAATATCAAAGCGGAATTATGTTTGTAGATATTTTTACTAATCAATTACAAATGAAAAGCTGAAATGTTTTGAGTCAATAAGTATTCAACCCCTTTGTTTTCTCAGGACTCTTTGTTGAAGATGTAAAACATGTTTGTTGGTCTGATGTGTATGAGGAAGTGAATCTAGACGCAGCACTGGAAATATTAGTACAATTATTGATGTTATTGCTGACAAGCATGCACCTGTTAAGACACCCATGCACCTGTTAAGGACACCCATGCACCTGTTAAGACACCCATGCACCTGTTAAGACACCCATGCACCTGTTAAGACACCCATGCACCTGTTAAGACACCCATGCACCTGATAAGAAACCCACGCACTGTTAAGACACCCATGCACCTAACCCATGCACCTGTTAAGACACACCATGCACCTGTTAAGACACCCATGCACCTGTTAAGACACCCATGCACCTGTTAAGACACCATGCACCTGTTAAGACACCCATGCCACCTCGATAAGAAACCCACGCACCTGTTAAGACACCCATGCAACCTGTTAAGACACCCATGCACCTGTTAAGACACCCATTGCACCGTTAGACACCCATGCACCTGTTAAGACACCCATGCACCTGATAAGAAACCCACGCACCTGTTAAGACACCCATGCACCTGTTAAGACCCATGCACCTGTTTAAGACCACCCATGCACCTGTTTAGACACCCATGCACCTGTTAAGACACCCATGCACCTGTTAAGACACCCATGCACCTGTTAAGGACACCCACGCACCTGATTAAGACACCCATGCACCTGTTAAGACACCCATGCCACCTGTTAAGACACCCATGCACCTGATAAGAAACCCATGCACCTGTTAAGACACCCATGCACCTGTTAAGAAACCCATGCACCTGATAAGAAACCCATGCACCTGATAAGACACCCATGCATCTGTTAAGAAACCCATGCACCTGATAAGAAACCCATGCATCTGTTAGAAACACATGCACCTGATAAGAAACCCATGCACCTGTTAAGAAACACCCATGCACCTGTTAAGAACCCATGCACCTGTTAAGACACCCATGCACCTGTTAAGACACCCATGCAACCTGATAAGAAACCCACGCACCTGTTAAGACACCCATGCCACCTGTTAAGACACCCATGCAACCTGTTAAGACACCCATGCACCTGTTAAGACACCCATGCACCTGTTAAGACACCCATGCACCTGATAAGAAACCCACGCACCTGTTAAGACACCCATGCACCTGTTAAGACACCCATGCACCTGTTAAGACAACCCATGCACCTGTTAAGACACCCATGCAACCTGTTAAGACACCCATGCACCTGTTAAGACACCCATGCACCTGTTAAGACACCCATGCACCTGTTAAGACACCCATGCACCTGTTAAGACACCCATGCACCTGTTAAGACACCATCATCCTGTTAAGACACCCATGCACTATAAGAAACCATGCACCTGTTAAGACAACCCATGCACCTGTTAAGAAACCCATGCACCTGATAAGAAACCCATGCACCTGATAAGACACCCATGCATCTGTTAAGAAACCCATGCACCTGATAAGGAAACCCATGCATCTGTTAAGAAACACATGCACCTGATAAGAAACCCATGCACCTGAATAAGACACCCATGCACCTGTTAAGACAACCCATGCACCTGATAAGAAACCCATGCATCTTGTTAAGAACACATGCACCTGATAGAAACCCATGCACCTGATAAGACACCCATGCACCTGTTAAGAAAACCCATGCACCTGATAAGAAACCCATGCACCTGTTAAGAAACCCATGCACCTGATAAGAAACCCATGCACCTGTTAAGACACCCATGCACCTGATAAGAACACATGCACCTGATAATGAAACCCCATGCACCTGATAAGAAACCCATGCACCTGATAAGAAACCCATGGCACCTGTAAGAAACCCCTGCACCTGATAAGAAACACATGCACCTGATAAGAAACCCATGCACCTGTTAAGAAACACATGCACCTGATAAGAAAACCCATGCATCTGTTAAGAAACACATGCACCTGATAAGAAACACATGCACCTGTTAGGAAACCCATGCACCTGATAAGAAACCCATGCACCTGTTAAGAAACCCATGCACCTGTTAAGAAACCCATGCACCTGTTAAGAAACCCATGCACCTGTTAAGAAACACATGCACCTGATAAGAAACCCATGCACCTGATAAGAAACCCATGCACCTGATAAGAAACCCATGCACCTGTTAAGAAACCCCTGCACCTGATAAGAAACACATGCACCTGATAAGAAACCCATGCACCTGTTAAGAAACCCATGCACCTGTTAAGAAACACATGCACCTGATAAGAAACACATGCACCTGATAAGAAACCCATGCACCTGATAAGAAACCCATGCACCTGTTAAGAAACCCATGCACCTGTTAAGAACACATGCACCTGATAAGAAACCCATGCACCTGATAAGAAACCCATGCACCTGATAAGAAACCCATGCATCTGTTAAGAAACCCCTGCACCTGATAAGAAACACATGCACCTGATAAACCTCAAACTGGAGTTGTGTATAAAGGACATGGTCAGGTTGAAGCTGAACTCCTAGTAGTAACACTGAATGGTCAGCTATCATGGTCAAGGAATACTGACAACATCGTGAAGACTGGGAGAGGTACTGTATGTCTTTTATAAAAAGATGCTCGGTGTTTTTGACACAAAGATCAACTGTACTAGTTATTCAGACTCTGGTCTTCTCCCTTCTTGATTACTGTCTGGTAATACGGTCAAGTGCAGCAAAGGAAGTCCTAGCAACGTTGCAGCTCAAAACGGAGCAGCACGCCTCGCCCTTAACTACACACACAGAACTGACAGCAACAACATGCATGATAGTCTTTCCTGGTTGAGGGTTGACGAGACATGAACTGCTTCTCCTAGTTAACTGAGAAATATTACTGTGACACAAAATCCAGATACTCTGAATCGTCAAAAAAACATTCAGCTCAGACACCCGTACATACCTCACAAGACATGTCACTGGGGGTCTCTTCACAGTCCCCAAGTGCAAATTCTTTATTTTAAGAATGTGAAACGTCAGAATAATAGTAGAGAGAATGATTTATTTCAGCTTTAATTTCTTTCATCACACCACCTTAATACTAAACACCAACCATAACACAGACCACCTACCATAACACAGACACCTACCATAACACCTACCATAACACGACCACCTGAAAACTAAACACAGACCATAACACAGACCACCTACCATAACACCTACCATAACACAGACCACCTACCATAACACAGACCAAATACCATAACATAGACACCTACCATAACATAGACCACCTGAAAACTAAACACAGACCATAACACAGACCACCTACCATAACACCTACCATAACACAGACCACCTACCATAACAGACAACCTACCATAAAATGACCACCAACCATAACAGACCACCTACCATAACACAGACCACCTACCATAAAAAAGACCACCTACCATAACACAGACCACCTACCATAACACAGACCACCTACCATAACACAGACCACCTGAATACTAAACACAGACCACCTACCATAACACAGACCACCTGAATACTAAACACAGACTACCTGAATACTAAACACAGACCACCTTAATACTGAACACAGACCACCTGAATACTACACAGACCACCTGAATACTAAACACAGACCACCTTAATACTAAACACAGACCACCTGAATACTAAACACAGACCACCTGAATACTAAACACAGACCACCTTAATACTAAACACAGGCCACCTGAATACTAAACACAGACCACCTTAATACTAAACACAGACCACCTTAATACTAAACACAGACCACCTGAATACTAAACACAGACCACCTTAATACTAAACACAGACCACCTTAATACTAACACAGACCCTTAATACTAACACAGACCATAACACAGACCACCTGAATAGTAAATAAACACAGACCACCTTAATACTAAACACAGACCACCTGAATACTAAACACAGACCCCCTTAATACTAAACACAGACCACCTGAATACTAAACACAGACCACCTTAATACTAAACACAGACCACCTGAATACTAAACACAGACCACCTGAATACTAAACACAGACCACCTTAATACTAAACACAGACCACCTTAATACTAAACACAGACCACCTGAATACTAAACACAGACCACCTTAATACTGAACACAGACCACCTTAATACTAAACACAGACCACCTTAATACTAAAAGAGTGCACTACTTTAGACTAGAGCCCTATGGCACCCTACTCCCTAAAGAGTGCACTAGGGCCATAGGTGCCATAGGGCTCTGGTCTAAAGTAGTGCACTCTTTAGGGAGTAGGGTGCCATAGGGCTCTGGTCTAAAGTAGTGCACTCTTTAGGGAGTAGGGTGCCATAGGGCTCTGGTCTAAAGTAGTGCACTCTTTAGGGAGTAGGGTGCCATAGGGCTCTGGTCTAAAGTAGTGCACTCTTTAGGGAGTAGGGTGCCATAGGGCTCTGGTCTAAAGTAGTGCACTCTTTAGGGAGTAGGGTGCCATAGGGCTCTGGTCTAAAGTAGTGCACTCTTTAGGGAGTAGGGTGCCATAGGGCTCTGGTCTAAAGTAGTGCACTCTTTAGGGAGTAGGGTGCCATAGGGCTCTGGTCTAAAGTAGTGCACTCTTTAGGGAGTAGGGTGCCATAGGGCTCTAGTCTAAAGTAGTGTACTCTTTAGGGAGTAGGGTGCCATAGGGCTCTGGTCTAAAGTAGTGCACTCTTTAGGGAGTAGGGTGCCATAGGGCTCTGGTCTAAAGTAGTGCACTCTTTAGGGAGTAGGGTGCCATAGGGCTCTAGTCTAAAGTAGTGCACTCTTTAGGGAGTAGGGTGCCATAGGGCTCTGGTCTAAAGTAGTGCACTCTTTAGGGAGTAGGGTGCCATAGGGCTCTGGTCTAAAGTAGTGCACTCTTTAGGGAGTAGGGTGCCATAGGGCTCTGGTCTAAAGTAGTGCACTCTTTAGGGAGTAGGGTGCCATAGGGCTCTGGTCTAAAGTAGTGCACTCTTTAGGGAGTAGGGTGCCATATGGCTCTGGTCTAAAGTAGTGCACTCTTTAGGGAGTAGGGTGCCATAGGGCTCTGGTCTAAAGTAGTGCACTCTTTAGGGAGTAGGGTGCCATAGGGCTCTGGTCTAAAGTAGTGCACTCTTTAGGGAGTAGGGTGCCATAGGGCTCTGGTCTAAAGTAGTGCACTCTTTAGGGAGTAGGGTGCCATAGGGCTCTGGTCTAAAGTAGTGCACTCTTTAGGGAGTAGGGTGCCATAGGGCTCTGGTCTAAAGTAGTGCACTCTTTAGGGAGTAGGGTGCCATAGGGCTCTAGTCTAAAGTAGTGCACTCTTTAGGGAGTAGGGTGCCATAGGGCTCTGGTCTAAAGTAGTGCACTCTTTAGGGAGTAGGGTGCCATAGGGCTCTGGTCTAAAGTAGTGCACTCTTTAGGGAGTAGGGTGCCATAGGGCTCTAGTCTAAAGTAGTGCACTCTTTAGGGAGTAGGGTGCCATAGGGCTCTGGTCTAAAGTAGTGCACTCTTTAGGGAGTAGGGTGCCATAGGGCTCTGGTCTAAAGTAGTGCACTCTTTAGGGAGTAGGGTGCCATAGGGCTCTGGTCTAAAGTAGTGCACTCTTTAGGGAGTAGGGTGCCATAGGGCTCTGGTCTAAAGTAGTGCACTCTTTAGGGAGTAGGGTGCCATAGGGCTCTGGTCTAAAGTAGTGCACTCTTTAGGGAGTAGGGTGCCATAGGGCTCTGGTCTAAAGTAGTGCACTCTTTAGGGAGTAGGGTGCCATAGGGCTCTAGTCTAAAGTAGTGCACTCTTTAGGGAGTAGGGTGCCATAGGGCTCTGGTCTAAAGTAGTGCACTCTTTAGGGAGTAGGGTGCCATAGGGCTCTGGTCTAAAGTAGTGCACTCTTTAGGGAGTAGGGTGCCATAGGGCTCTGGTCTAAAGTAGTGCACTATATAGGGAATAGGGCTCTGGTCTAAAGTAGTGCACTCTTTAGGGAGTAGGGTGCCATAGGGCTCTGGTCTAAAGTAGTGCACTCTTTAGGGAGTAGGGTGCCATAGGTCTCTGGTCTAAAGTGGTGCACTCTTTAGGGAGTAGGGTGCCATAGGGCTCTGGTCTAAAGTAGTGCACTCTTTAGGGAGTAGGGTGCCATAGGGCTCTAGTCTAAAGTAGTGCACTCTTTAGGGAGTAGGGTGCCATAGGGCTCTGGTCTAAAGTAGTGCACTCTTTAGGGAGTAGGGTGCCATAGGGCTCTGGTCTAAAGTAGTGCACTCTTTAGGAGTAGGGTGCCATAGGGCTCTGGTCTAAAGTAGTGCACTCTTTAGGGAGTAGGGTGCCATAGGGCTCTGGTCTAAAGTAGTGCACTCTTTAGGGAGTAGGGTGCCATAGGGCTCTGGTCTAAAGTAGTGCACTCTTTAGGGAGTAGGGTGCCATAGGGCTCTGGTCTAAAGTAGTGCACTATATATAGGGAATAGGGGTGCCATAGGGCTCTGGTCTAAAGTAGTGCACTCTTTAGGGAGTAGGGTGCCATAGCGCTCTGGTCTAAAGTAGTGCACTCTTTAGGGAGTAGGGTGCCATAGGGCTCTGGTCTAAAGTAGTGCACTCTTTAGGGAGTAGGGTGCCATAGGGCTCTGGTCTAAAGTAGTGCACTCTTTAGGGAGTAGGGTGCCATAGGGCTCTGGTCTAAAGTAGAGCACTCTTTAGGGAGTAGGGTGCCATAGGGCTCTGGTCTAAAGTAGTGCACTCTTTAGGGAGTAGGGTGCCATAGGGCTCTGGTCTAAAGTAGTACACTATATATA
>NC_034202.2:45429787-45449787 GCF_002021735.2 Oncorhynchus kisutch | reverse complement strand
ATACACAGGAAGTACCAGATCACTGTGGAGCTATACACAGGAAGTACCAGATCACTGTGGAGCTATATACAGGAAGTACCAGATCACTGTGGAGCTATATACAGGAAGTACCAGATCACTGTGGAGCTATATACAGGAAGTACCAGATCACTGTGGAGCTATATACAGGAAGTACCAGATCACTGTGGAGCTATATACAGGAAGTACCAGATCACTGTGGAGCTATACCACAGGAAAGTACCAGATCACTGTGGAGCTATATACAGGAAGTACCAGATCACTGTGGAGCTATATACAGGAAGTACCAGATCAATGTGGAGCTATGTACAGGAAGTACCAGATCACTGTGGAGCTATATACAGGAAGTACCAGATCAATGTGGAGCTATGTACAGGAAGTACCAGATCACTGTGGAGCTATATACAGGAAGTACCAGATCACTGTGGAGCTATACACAGGAAGTACCAGATCACTGTGGAGCTATACAGGAAGTACCAGATCACTGTGGAGCTATACACAGGACAGTACCAGATCACTGTGGAGCTATATACAGGAAGTACCAGATCAATGTGGAGCTATACACAGGAAGTACCAGATCACTGTGGAGCTATACACAGGAAGTACCAGATCACTGTGGAGCTATATACAGGAAGTACCAGATCACTGTGGAGCTATATACAGGAAGTACCAGATCACTGTGGAGCTATATACAGGAAGTACCAGATCAATGTGGAGCTATATACAGGAAGTACCAGATCACTGTGGAGCTATATACAGGAAGTACCAGATCAATGTGGAGCTATATACAGGAAGTACCAGATCACTGTGGAGCTATACACAGGAAGTACCAGATCACTGTGGAGCTATACACAGGAAGTACCAGATCACTGTGGAGCTATATACAGGAAGTACCAGATCACTGTGGAGCTATATACAGGAAGTACCAGATCAATGTGGAGCTATACACAGGAAAGTACCAGATCACTGTGGAGCTATATACAAGAAGTACCAGATCAATGTGGAGCTATGTACAGGAAGTACCAGATCAATGTGGAGCTATATACAGGAAGTACCAGATCAATGTGGAGCTATGTACAGGAAGTACCAGATCACTGTGGAGCTATACACAGGAAGTACCAGATCAATGTGGAGCTATAAACAGGAAGTACCAGATCAATGTGGAGCTATGTACAGGAAGTACCAGATCAATGTGGAGCTATGTACAGCCTCCAGTATTTATGCTGCAGTAGTTTGTGTCGGGGGGCTGGGGTCAGTTTGTTATATCTGGAGTACTTCTCCTGTCCTATTCGGTGTCCTGTGTGAATCTAAGTGTGCGTTCTCTAATTCTCTCCTTCTCTCTTTCTTTCTCTCTCTCGGAGGACCTGAGCCCTAGGACCATGCCCCAGGACTACCTGACATGATGACTCCTTGCTGTCCCCAGTCCACCTGGCCATGCTGCTGTTCCAGTTTCAACTGACCTGAGCCCTAGGACCATGCCCCAGGACTACCTGACATGATGACTCCTTGCTGTCCCCAGTCCACCTGGCCATGCTGCTGCTCCAGTTTCAACTTCCACCTGACTGTGCTGCTGCTCTAGTTTCAACTGTTCTGCCTTATTATTATTCGACCATGCTGGTCATTTATGAACATTTGAACATCTTGGCCATGTTCTGTTATAATCTCCACCCGGCACAGCCAGAAGAGGACTGGCCACCCCACATAGCCTGGTTCCTCTCTAGGTTTCTTCCTAGGTATTGGCCTTTCTAGGGAGTTTTTCCTAGCCACCGTGCTTCTACACCTGCATTGCTTGCTGTTTGGGGTTTTAGGCTGGGTTTCTGTACAGCACTTTGAGATATCAGCTGATGTACGAAGGGCTATATAAATAAATTTGATTTGATTTGATTTGATTTGATGTACAGGAAGTACCAGATCAATGTGGAGCTATATACAGGAAGTACCAGATCAATGTGGAGCTATATAGAGGAAGTACCAGATCAATGTGGAGCAATATACAGGAAGTACCAGATCAATGTGTAGCTATATACAGGAAGTACCAGATCAATGTGTAGCTATATACAGGAAGTACCAGATCAATGTGGAGCTATATACAGGAAGTACCAGATCAATGTATAGAGGTATATACAGGAAGTACCAGATCAATGTGTAGCTATATACAGGAAGTACCAGATCAATGTGTAGCTATATACAGGAAGTACCAGATCAATGTGGAGCTTTATACAGGAAGTACCAGATCAATGTGGAGCTATATAGAGGACGTACCAGATCAATGTGGAGCTATGTACAGGAAGTACCAGTACCAGATCAATGTGGACCTATATACAGGGAGTTCCAGATCAATGTGGACCTATATACAGAAAGTAATAGTACCAGATCAATGTGGAGCAAAATACAGGGAGTACCAGATCAATGTGTAGCTATATACAGGGAGTTCCAGATCACTGTGGAGCTATATACAGGAAGTACCAGATCAATGTGGAGCTATATACAGGAAGTACCAGTACCAGATCAATGTGGAGCTTTTATACTGGGAGTTCCAGCATCAGATCAATGTGGAGCAATATACAGGAAGTACCAGATCAATGTGTAGAGGTATATACAGGAAGTACCAGATCAATGTGTAGCTATATACAGGAAGTACCAGAGTAATGTGTAGAGGTATATACAGGAAGTACCAGATCAATGTGTAGAGGTATATACGGGAAGTACCAGATCAATGTGTAGAGGTACATACAGGAAGTACCAGATCAATGTGTGGAGGTATATACAAGAAGTACCAGATCAATGTTTAGAGGTATATACAGGAAGTACCAGATGAATGTGTAGAGGTATATACAGGAAGTACCAGATCAATGTGTAGCTATAGACAGGAAGTACCAGATCAATGTTTAGAGGTATATACAGGAAGTACCAGATCAATGTGTAGAAGTATATACAGGAAGTACCAGATCAATGTGTAGAGGTATATACAGGAAGTACCAGATCAATGTGTAGAGGTATATACAGGAAGTACCAGATCAATGTGTAGAGGTATATACAGGAAGTACCAGATCAATGTGTAGAGGTATATACAGGAAATACCAGATCAATGTGTAGAGGTATATACAGGAAGTACCAGATAAATGTGTAGAGGTATATACAGGAAGTACCAGATCAATGTGTAGAGGTATATACAGTACGTACCAGATCAATGTGTAGAGGTATATACAGGAAGTACCAGATCAATGTGTAGAGGTATATACAGGAAGTACCAGATCAATGTGTAGTGGTATATACAGGAAGTACCAGATCAATGTGTAGAGGTATATACTGGAAGTACCAGATCAATGTGTCGAGGTATATACAGGAAGTACCAGATCAATGTGTCGAGGTATATACAGGAAGTACCAGATCAATGTGTAGAGGTATATACAGGAAGTACCAGATCAATGTGTAGAGGTATATACAGGAAGTACCAGATCAATGTGTAGAGGTATATTCAGGAAGTACCAGATCAATGTGTAGAGGCATATACAGGAAGTACCAGATCAATATGTAGCTATATACAGGAAGTACCAGATCAATGTGTAGAGGTATGAGGTACTTCAGCAGCGTTCTGAAAGTTTTAGAGCCATTGATTTGTTCCACATGTTGTTAGGTTACAGCCTTATTCTAAAATGGATGAAATGTTGTTTCCCCCTTATCAATCTACACACAATATTCCATAATGACAAATTAAAAATAGGTTTTAGAAATATTTGCAGATCTTTAAAAAAAATCTCATGGAAATATCAAATTTACATAAGTATTCAGACCCTTTACTCAGAACTTTGTTGAAGTACCTTTGGCAGCGATTACAGCCTCACGTCTTCTTGGGTATGAAGCTTGGCACACCTGTATTTTTTAAAATATTTTTTTAACTTAACCTTTATTTAACTAGGGCAAGTCAGTTAAGAACAAATTCTTATTTACAATGACGGCCCACCGGGGAACATTGGGTTAACTGCCTTGTTCAGGGGCAGAAAGACAGATTTCTACCTTGTCAGCTCAGGGATTCGACCCAGCAACCTTTCATTAACTGGCCCAACACTCTACCTCCCATTCTTCTCTGCAGATCCTCTCAAGCTCTGTCAGGTTGGATGGGAGCTTCGCTGCACAGCTATTATCAGGTCTCTCCAGAGATGTTCGATCGGTTTCAAGTCTGGGCTCTGGCTCGGCCACTCAAGGACATTCAGAGATTTGTTCCTAAGCCACTCCTGCTTTGTCTTGGCTGTCTTGTTGGAAGGTGAACCTTCACCCCAGTCTGAGGTTGCGAGCGCTCTGGAGTAGGTTTTCATCAAGTATCTCTCGGTACTTTGCTCTGTTAATCTTTCCCTCGATCCTGACTAGTCTCCCAGACCCTGCCGCTCAAAAACATCCCCTCAGCATGATGCTGCCACCACCATGCTTCACCATAGGGATGGTGCCAGGTTTCCTCCAGACATGACGCTTGGCATTCAGGCTAAAGAATTCAATCTTGGTTTCATCAGACCAGATAATCTTGTTTCTAATGGTCTGAGTCCTTTAGGTGCATTTTTACAAACTCCAAGTGGGCTTGGGGTGTCTTTTACTGAGGAGTGTCTTTTACTGAGGAGTGTCTTTTACTGAGGAGTGTCTTTTACTGAGGAGTGTCTTTTACTGAGGAGTGTCTTTTACTGAGGAGTGTCTTTTACTGAGGAGTGACTTCAGTCTGGCCACTCTACCATAAAGACCTGATTGGTTGAGTGCTGCAGAGATAGATGTCCTTCTGGAATGTTCTCCCATCTCCACAGAGGAGCTCTGGAGCTCTGACGGAGTGACCATCGGGTTTAAGGCCCTTCTCCCCTGATTGCTCAGTTTGGCCGGGCTCAGAAAGCTTTAGAAAGAGTCTTGTTGGTTCCAAACCTCTTCCATTTAAGAATGATGGAGGTCACTGTGTGGGACCTGTGGGACCTCATATAGACAGGTGTGTGCCTTTCCAAATCATGTCAAATCAATTGAATTTACCACAGGTGGACTCCAATCAAGTTGTAGAAACATCTCAAGGATGATCAATGGAAACAGGATGCATCTGCAAGTCTCATAGCAAAGGGTCTGAATACTTAACTTTACGTAAATAAGGTAAAGTATTTCTGCTTTTTATTTTTATAAAGTTGCAAAATAAAAAATAAAAAATGTTCTCACTTTGTCATTTTGTGGTATGGTGTGTAGATTGATGAGAGAAATAGTATAATAGTAGAATAATAATAGTAATAATATAATAATATTCTATAATAATATTTAATTTCAGAATAAGGCTGTAACTTGTGTTATGAGTGTTTATGTTTTTGGCGTAATAATTTTGCACGCCCAATTTTTCAGTTTTTGATTTGTTAAAAAAGTTTGAAATATCCAATAAATGTCGTTCCACTTCATGATTGTGTCCCACTTGTTGTTGATTCTTCACAAAAAATACAGTTTTATATCTTTATGTTTGAAGCCTGAAATGTTTATTTATTTATTTCACCTTTATTTAACCAGGTAGGCTAGTTGAGAACACCTTGATTTAACCAGGTAGGCTAGTTGAGAACACCTTTATTTAACCAGGTAGGCTAGTTGAGAACACCTTTATTTAACCAGGTAGGCTAGTTGAGAACACCTTTATTTAACCAGGTAGGCAAGTTGAGAACAAGTTCTCATTTACAATTGCGACCTGGCCAAGATAAAGCAAAGCAGTTCGACAGATAAAACGACACAGAGTTACACATGGAGTAAAAACAAACATACAGTCAATAATGCAGTATAAACAAGTCTATATACAATGTGAGCAAATGAGGTGAGAAGGGAGGGTAAAGGCAAAAAAGGCCATGATGGGAAAGTAAATACAATATAGCAAGTAAAATACTGGAATGGTAGTTTTGCAATGGAAGAATGTGCAAAGTAGAAATAAAAATAATGGGGTGCAAAGGAGCTAAATAAATAAATAAATAAAAATTAAATACAGTTGGGAAAGAGGTAGTTGTTTGGGCTAAATTATAGGTGGGCTATGTACAGGTGCAGTAATCTGTGAGCTGCTCTGACAGTTGGTGCTTAAAGCTAGTGAGGGAGATAAGTGTTTCCAGTTTCAGAGATTTTTGTAGTTCGTTCCAGTCATTGGCAGCAGAGAACTGGAAGGAGAGGCGGCCAAAGAAAGAATTGGTTTTGGGGGTGACTAGAGAGATATACCTGCTGGAGCGTGTGCTACAGGTGGGAGATGCTATGGTGACCAGCGAGCTGAGATAAGGGGGGACTTTACCTAGCAGGGTCTTGTAGATGACATGGAGCCAGTGGGTTTGGCGACGAGTATGAAGCGAGGGCCAGCCAACGAGAGCGTACAGGTCACAATGGTGGGTAGTATATGGGGCTTTGGTGATAAAACGGATTGCACTGTGATAGACTGCATCCAATTTGTTGAGTAAGGTATTGGAGGCTATTTTGTAAATGACATCGCCAAAGTCGAGGATTGGTAGGATGGTCAGTTTTACAAGGGTATGTTTGGCAGCATGAGTGAAGGATGCTTTGTTGCGAAATAGGAAGCCAATTCTAGATTTAACTTTAGATTGGAGATGTTTGATATGGGTCTGGAAGGAATGTGAATGTGGAATGTTCAAGGGGGCCGAATACTTTCGCAAGGCACTGTATATAGTGTATGTGAATGTGTGGGAGTTTTGTTTGGGAGTGTCAGTGTAATGTATGTGTGAAGTGTGGGAGTTTTGTGTGGGGAGTATCAGTGTAGTGTGTGTGCATATAATGTTATTATATGCACTCACCGGACAGTTTATTAGGTACACCACCCCATTCAGGAAAATGGTTCGCTCCTACAGACAGTGAGTCACGTGGCCGTGGTTTGCTAAATGAAGCCGGCAGGCAGGCATCAAGGCATTCAGTTACTGTTTGATTGAACGTTAGAATGGACAGAACTAAAGTGACTTTGAGGCAGGTACTCTAGTGGTTAGAGTGGAGGGGAGGCAGGTACTCTAGTGGTTAGAGTGGAGTGGCGGCAGGTAGCCTAGTGGTTAGAGTGGAGGGGCAGCAGGTAGCCTAGTGGTTAGAGTGTAGAGGCGGCAGGTAGTCTAGTGGTTAGAGTGGAGTGGCGGCAGGTAGACTAGTGGTTAGAGTGGAGGGGCGGCAGGTAGCCTAGTGGTTAGAGTGAAGAGGCGGCAGGTAGTCTAGTGGTTAGAGTGGAGGGGAGGCAGGTACTCTAGTGGTTAGCGTGGAGTGGCGGCAGGTAGCCTAGTGGTTAGAGTGGAGGGGAGGCAGGTACTCTAGTGGTTAGAGTGGAGTGGCGGCAGGTAGACTAGTGGTTAGAGTGGAGGGGCGGCAGGTAGCCTAGTGGTTAGAGTGTAGAGGCGGCAGGTAGCCTAGTGGTTACAGTGGAGGGGCGGCAGGTAGACTAGTGGTTAGAATGGAGGGGAGGCAGGTACTCTAGTGGTTAGAGTGGAGGGGAGGCAGGTACTCTAGTGGTTAGAGTGGAGTGGCGGCAGGTAGCCTAGTGGTTAGAGTGGAGGGGCAGCAGGTAGCCTAGTGGTTAGAGTGTAGAGGCGGCAGGTAGTCTAGTGGTTAGAGTGGAGTGGCGGCAGGTAGACTAGTGGTTAGAGTGGAGGGGCAGCAGGTAGCCTAGTGGTTAGAGTGTAGAGGCGGCAGGTAGTCTAGTGGTTAGAGTGGAGTGGCGGCAGGTAGACTAGTGGTTAGAGTGGAAGGGGCGGCAGGTAGCCTAGTGGTTAGAGTGAAGAGGCGGCAGGCAGTCTAGTGGTTAGAGTGGAGGGGAGGCAGGTACTCTAGTGGTTAGAGTGGAGTGGCGGCAGGTAGCCTAGTGGTTAGAGTGGAGGGGCGGCAGGTAGCCTAGTGGTTAGAGTGTAGAGGCGGCAGGTAGTCTAGTGGTTAGAGTGGAGTGGCGGCAGGTAGACTAGTGGTTAGAGTGGAGGGGCGGCAGGTAGCCTAGTGGTTAGAGTGAAGAGGCGGCAGGTAGTCTAGTGGTTAGAGTGGAGGGGAGGCCGGTACTCTAGTGGTTAGCGTGGAGTGGCGACAGGTAGCCTAGTGGTTAGAGTGGAGGGGAGGCAGGTACTCTAGTGGTTAGAGTGGAGTGGCGGCAGGTAGACTAGTGGTTAGAGTGGAGGGGCGGCAGGTAGCCTAGTGGTTAGAGTGTAGAGGCGGCAGGTAGCCTAGTGGTTACAGTGGAGGGGCGGCAGGTAGACTAGTGGTTAGAATGGAGGGGAGGCAGGTACTCTAGTGGTTAGAGTGGAGGGGAGGCAGGTACTCTAGTGGTTAGAGTGGAGTGGCGGCAGGTAGCCTAGTGGTTAGAGTGGAGGGGCAGCAGGTAGCCTAGTGGTTAGAGTGTAGAGGCGGCAGGTAGTCTAGTGGTTAGAGTGGAGTGGCGGCAGGTAGACTAGTGGTTAGAGTGGAGGGGCAGCAGGTAGCCTAGTGGTTAGAGTGTAGAGGCGGCAGGTAGTCTAGTGGTTAGAGTGGAGTGGCGGCAGGTAGACTAGTGGTTAGAGTGGAAGGGGCGGCAGGTAGCCTAGTGGTTAGAGTGAAGAGGCGGCAGGCAGTCTAGTGGTTAGAGTGGAGGGGAGGCAGGTACTCTAGTGGTTAGAGTGGAGTGGCGGCAGGTAGCCTAGTGGTTAGAGTGGAGGGGCGGCAGGTAGCCTAGTGGTTAGAGTGTAGAGGCGGCAGGTAGTCTAGTGGTTAGAGTGGAGTGGCGGCAGGTAGACTAGTGGTTAGAGTGGAGGGGCGGCAGGAAGCCTAGTGGTTAGAGTGAAGAGGCGGCAGGTAGTCTAGTGGTTAGAGTGGAGGGGAGGCAGGTACTCTAGTGGTCAGAGTGGAGTGGCGGCAGGTAGCCTAGTGGTTAGAGTGGAGGGGAGGCAGGTACTCTAGTGGTTAGAGTGGAGTGGCGGCAGGTAGACTAGTGGTTAGAGTGGAGGGGCGGCAGGTAGCCTAGTGGTTAGAGTGTAGAGGCGGCAGGTAGCCTAGTGGTTACAGTGGAGGGGCGGCAGGTAGACTAGTGGTTAGAATGGAGGGGCGGCAGGTAGACTAGTGGTTAGAGTGGAGGGGCGGCAGGTAGCCTAGTGGTTAGAGTGGAGGGGCGGCAGGTAGCCTAGTGGTTAGAGTGGGGGGGCGGCAGGTAGCCTAGTGGTTAGAGTGGAGGGGCGGCAGGTAGCCTAGTGGTTAGAGTGCAGGTGGCGGCAGGTAGCCTAGTGGTTAGAGTGGAGGGGCGGCAGGTAGCCTAGTGGTTAGAGCGGAGGGGCGGCAGGTAGCCTAGTGGTTAGAGTGGAGGGGCGGCAGGTAGCCTAGTGGTTAGAGTGCAGGTGGCGGCAGGTAGCCTAGTGGTTAGAGTGGAGGGGCGGCAGGTAGCCTAGTGGTTAGAGTGTAGAGGCGGCAGGTAGCCTAGTGGTTAGAGTGGAGGGGCGGCAGGTAGCCTAGTGGTTAGAGTGTAGAGGATGCAGGTAGCCTAGTGGTTAGAGTGCAGTGGCGGCAGGTAGCCTAGTGGTTAGAGTGGAGGGGCGGCAGGTAGCCTAGTGGTTAGAGTGTAGAGGCGGCAGGCAGCCTAGTGGTTAGAGTGCAGTGGCGGCAGGTAGCCTAGTGGTTAGAGTGCAGTGGCGGCAGGTAGCCTAGTGGTTAGAGTGTAGAGGCTGCAGGTAGCCTAGTGGTTAGAGTGTAGAGGTGGCAGGTAGCCTAGTGGTTAGAGTGCAGTGGCGGCAGGTAGCCTAGTGGTTAGAGTGCAGTGGCGGCAGGTAGCCTAGTGGTTAGAGTGTAGAGGCTGCAGGTAGCCTAGTGGTTAGAGTGTAGAGGTGGCAGGTAGCCTAGTGGTTAGAGCGTAGAGGTGGCCAGGTAGCCTAGTGGTTAGAGTGTAGAGGCGGCAGGTAGTCTAGTGGTTAGAGTGGAGTGGCGGCAGGTAGACTAGTGGTTAGAGTGGAGGGGCGGCAGGAAGCCTAGTGGTTAGAGTGAAGAGGCGGCAGGTAGTCTAGTGGTTAGAGTGGAGGGGAGGCAGGTACTCTAGTGGTCAGAGTGGAGTGGCGGCAGGTAGCCTAGTGGTTAGAGTGGAGGGGAGGCAGGTACTCTAGTGGTTAGAGTGGAGTGGCGGCAGGTAGACTAGTGGTTAGAGTGGAGGGGCGGCAGGTAGCCTAGTGGTTAGAGTGTAGAGGCGGCAGGTAGCCTAGTGGTTACAGTGGAGGGGCGGCAGGTAGACTAGTGGTTAGAATGGAGGGGCGGCAGGTAGACTAGTGGTTAGAGTGGAGGGGCGGCAGGTAGCCTAGTGGTTAGAGTGTAGGGGCGGCAGGTAGCCTAGTGGTTAGAGTGGGGGGGCGGCAGGTAGCCTAGTGGTTAGAGTGGAGGGGCGGCAGGTAGCCTAGTGGTTAGAGTGCAGGTGGCGGCAGGTAGCCTAGTGGTTAGAGTGGAGGGGCGGCAGGTAGCCTAGTGGTTAGAGCGGAGGGGCGGCAGGTAGCCTAGTGGTTAGAGTGGAGGGGCGGCAGGTAGCCTAGTGGTTAGAGTGCAGGTGGCGGCAGGTAGCCTAGTGGTTAGAGTGGAGGGGCGGCAGGTAGCCTAGTGGTTAGAGTGTAGAGGCGGCAGGTAGCCTAGTGGTTAGAGTGGAGGGGCGGCAGGTAGCCTAGTGGTTAGAGTGTAGAGGATGCAGGTAGCCTAGTGGTTAGAGTGCAGTGGCGGCAGGTAGCCTAGTGGTTAGAGTGGAGGGGCGGCAGGTAGCCTAGTGGTTAGAGTGTAGAGGCGGCAGGCAGCCTAGTGGTTAGAGTGCAGTGGCGGCAGGTAGCCTAGTGGTTAGAGTGCAGTGGCGGCAGGTAGCCTAGTGGTTAGAGTGTAGAGGCTGCAGGTAGCCTAGTGGTTAGAGTGTAGAGGTGGCAGGTAGCCTAGTGGTTAGAGTGCAGTGGCGGCAGGTAGCCTAGTGGTTAGAGTGCAGTGGCGGCAGGTAGCCTAGTGGTTAGAGTGTAGAGGCTGCAGGTAGCCTAGTGGTTAGAGTGTAGAGGTGGCAGGTAGCCTAGTGGTTAGAGCGTAGAGGTGGCCAGGTAGCCTAGTGGTTAGAGCGTTGGGCCAGTAATGGTAGCTGGATCGAATCCCCCTGAGCTGACACGGTAAAAATCTGTCGTTCTGCCCCTGAACAAGGCAGTTAACCCACCGTTCCTAGGCCGTCGTTCGAAATAATAATTTGTTCTTAACTGACTTGTCTATAAAGGTTAAAAAAAAGCATAATCTTTGAAGTGGTTATGCGATGTGGAAACACTCGTTTTAAATAGTTCCTCCATTGTTCTCATCGTTGTCGCTTTTCAAATTCTGTGAATGTCATTTAGTAATTTTAACAAATTCTGTGAATGTCATTTAGTAATTTTAACAAATTTGATCCGTGTTTAAAGACATCACCTTCCTGATGGTAAACGCCTGACGACGTATCCGAAACAGTTTTTTTGCAGACAAGAAGAGGAGCGTTCAAGCGCATTGAGAGTATTAGAGTTAGAATTTCACTTTACTTCCTGAAATAAGTTAATTAAAAGGGAATTGAACCCAAACCTGTACTGCAGTTAATATGCCAAAGTTTACATGATTATTTGGCTGACCGAAGAACGTAAGATAACAGAAAACAAGCCACCTGCAGCAGAGACAACAAAGATTTTTTTATATCTAACCCTATCTGTGGAGAGGAGCTGTAGCTAACTAGCTAGCTAGGGTTGTTAGCTACTGGCTTACTAGCCAGCCATCTAGCTAGCTTCCTCAACAAATGAAACTCCCAGGCAAACCGTTAGCTAATAAAAACCCTAAACTCCCTCTACACACAAACTAGCTAGCTATGAAATATTTTAGATATGCTATTTTTGCTATTTATGCTATTCAGTTGATGTAAGCTAATGTTAGCTAAATCGGTAGCTAGCGAAAAGTTAGCTGGCTAACTAGCTAGCTCCCTTCAATTCAGCTGGAGAGCAAAGAATTGAAATTTACTGTAAACATTAGACGTTCAGACCTACTGTAAAAGTTGTTCCTCTCAACCATCACACCCACGCGACTCAAAAATAACTTTGGATGGCCCCATACATGTTTTTAAAAAATTCTGGTCAGCCATATTATATTGTTAATATTCAAAAGGTGTTATAATTGTACTAAATGACAAGTTGAAGTAACATGCGCTGAATAGGGAATAGGTCCCCTGTCTGAACAGGGCCCATAGGGAATAGGTCCCCGTCTGAACAGGGCCCATAGGGAATAGGTCCCCTGTCTGAACAGGGCCCATAGGGAATAGGTCCCCTGTCTGAACAGGGCCCATAGGGAATAGGTCCCCTGTCTGAACAGGGCCCATAGGGAATAGGTCCCCTGTCTGAACAGGGCCCATAGGGAATAGGTCCCCGTCTGAACAGGGCCCATAGGGAATAGGTCCCCGTCTGAACAGGGCCCATAGGGAATACGTCCCAGTCTGAACAGGGCCCATAGGGAATAGGTCCCCATCTGAACAGGGCCCATAGGGAATAGGTCCCCGTCTGAACAGGGCCAATAGGGAATAGGTCCCCGTCTGAACAGGGCCCATAGGGAATACGTCCCAGTCTGAACAGGGCCCATAGGGAATAGGTCCCCATCTGAACAGGGCCCAAAGGGAATAGGTCCCCATCTGAACAGGGCCAATAGGGAATAGGTCCCAGTCTGAACAGGGCCCATAGGGAATAGGTCCCCTGTCTGAACAGGGCCCATAGGGAATAGGTCCCAGTCTGAACAGGGCCCATAGGGAATAGGTCCCCATCTGAACAGGGCCCATAGGGAATAGGTCCCCGTCTGAACAGGGCCCATAGGGAATACGTCCCAGTCTGAACAGGGCCCATAGGGAATAGGTCCCCATCTGAACAGGGCCCATAGGAATAGGTCCCCGTCTGAACAGGGCCAATAGGGAATAGGTCCCCGTCTGAACAGGGCCCATAGGGAATACGTCCCAGTCTGAACAGGGCCCATAGGGAATAGGTCCCCATCTGAACAGGGCCCATAGGGAATAGGTCCCCGTCTGAACAGGGCCAATAGGGAATAGGTCCCAGTCTGAACAGGGCCCATAGGGAATACGTCCCAGTCTGAACAGGGCCCATAGGGAATAAGTCCCAGTCTGAACAGGGCCCATAGGGAATAAGTCCCAGTCTGAACAGGGCCCATAGGGAATAGGTCCCCTGTCTGAACAGGGCCCATAGGGAATAGGTCCCAGTCTGAACAGGGCCCATAGGGAATAGGTCCCCATCTGAACAGGGCCCATAGGGAATAGGTCCCCATCTGAACAGGGCCCATAGGGAATACGTCCCAGTCTGAACAGGGCCCATAGGGAATAGGTCCCCATCTGAACAGGGCCCATAGGGAATAGGTCCCCGTCTGAACAGGGCCAATAGGGAATAGGTCCCCGTCTGAACAGGGCCCATAGGGAATACGTCCCAGTCTGAACAGGGCCCATAGGGAATAGGTCCCCATCTGAACAGGGCCCATAGGGAATAGGTCCCCGTCTGAACAGGGCCAATAGGGAATAGGTCCCAGTCTGAACAGGGCCCATAGGGAATACGTCCCAGTCTGAACAGGGCCCATAGGGAATAGGTCACCGTCTGAACAGGGCCCATAGGGAATAGGTCCCCGTCTGAAGAGGACCCATTGGGAATAGGTTCCAGTCTGAACAGGGCCCATAGTGAATAGGTCCCAGTCTGAACAGGGCCCATAGGGAATAGGTCCCCGTCTGAACAGGGCCCATAGGGAATAGGTCCCAGTCTGAACAGGGCCCATAGGGAATAGGTCCCGGTCTGAACAGGGCCCATAGGGAATAGGTCCCCGTCTGAATAGGGCCCATAGGGAATAGGTCCCTGTCTGAACAGGGCCCATAGGGAATAGGTCCCATAGGGAATAGGTCCCCTTCTGAACAGGGCCCATAGGGAATAGGTCCCATCTGTGATGCATTAGCAGATCCGTCGTCAGCGCTATAATAATGTCTTTATGAAAGTGCCACCTTTTATACAGTCACATGCCATAATAATGAATCAATGTTTCATGAATTATTTTCCGTAGAGGGAAATAGCACTGAAATAGTTCTGCTGTACGGCTTCCTGCAGAAGAATGGAAGTTATTACTGTGAGTTAGCCTTGGGGCAAGGGGAGAGTAACTTCAGCTATCATACACCTAGCTGTGTGTGTGTGTGTGTGTGTGTGTCTATCATACACCTAGCTGTGTGTGTGTGTGTGTGTGTGTGTGTGTGCGTATCATACACCTAGCTGTTTGTGTTTGTGTCTATCATACACCTAGCTGTGTGTGTGTGTGTGTAGTTGTTTGTGTGTGTGTGTCTATCATACACCTAGCTGTGTGTGTGTAGCTGTCTCTGTGTGTGTGTAGCTGTCTGTGTGTGTGCGTTTAGCTATGTGTGTACCTTTGTGTGTAGCTGTGTGTGTGTGTGTCTGTGTGTGTGTGCGTGCATTTAGCTACATGTGTAACTTTGTGTGTGTGTGTGTGTGTGTGTGTGTCTGTGTGTGTGTGTGTGTGTGTGAGATAGCAGCATTATAAATGACACAACAGTGTTAATGTAATAACGGGACAGAAACAGAGATAATGACTAGTGACATAATAATAACTATTATAAAAAGTATATATATATAGTTTATTGTGGTAAAGAACAACTGGGAGCTGGAGAGAACTATGGTGGTAAAGTCCCTTACTGACGACCACTGGGTTTGGACCAGACAACGAGCGTCCACTGTCACAAGTCCAGAGGAGATTCAGCAACACGTGTAGAATTTAGGATTCAATTAAAACACTTCTCTCTATTGTTCAAAGTGAAAACCTCCAGAAGGCAAAATTGTCCAAAAGTTGCTGAATCTCCTCTCTACTTCAGTTGACTCACACAGAGAGAGAGGGAGAGAGAGAGAGAGAGAGAGAGAGAGAGAGAGAGAGAGAGACTGAGAGAGAGAGAGAGAGAGAGAGAGACTGAGAGAGACAGAGAGAGAGACTGAGAGAGACAGAGAGAGAGACTGAGAGAGAGAGACTGAGCGAGACTGATAGAGAGAGACTGAGCGAGACTGATAGAGAGAGACTGAGAGAGAGAGAGAGAGAGACTGAGAGAGACTGAGAGACAGAGAGAGAGACTGAGAGAGAGACTGAGAGAGAGAGACTGAGAGAGACTGAGAGAGAGAGACTGAGAGAGACTGAGAGAGAGAGACTGAGAGAGAGAGACTGAGAGAGACAGAGAGAGAGACTGAGAGAGACTGAGAGAGACTGAGAGACAGAGAGAGAGACTGAGAGAGAGACTGAGAGAGAGACTGAGAGAGAGACTGAGAGAGACTGAGAGAGAGACTGAGAGAGACTGAGAGAGAGACTGAGAGAGAGAGACTGAGAGAGACTGAGAGAGAGAGACTGAGAGAGACTGAGAGAGACTGAGAGACTGAGAGACTGAGAGAGAAAGAGACTGAGAGACTGAGAGACTGAGAGAGAGAGAGACTGAGAGACTGAGAGAGAGACTGAGAGAGAGAGAGAGAGAGAGAGAGAGAGAGACTAAACTCCTGTGTTTGTAGAACTGTTTCCTATTTCGTACATTCCTCTGTGGTGATGTCCTCTGTTCTCTGTTAATGAAAGACTTTGTTTGACTGCTGAGATTGGCAGAGAAAGGAGATAGATTATATTCATACAGACGGTATTGATTCAACACTCTCAGAACTAATATTCTGCCATTAGACATTAGACTGCAATGTGTGGTGAACAATACAGTGAAATAATAGGATTCATTGGCTATAGAAGGTAAATATCCTAAATGGAGAACAATCTGTAGATAGGGGATGTGGCAGAGGATGAGAGAAGAGAGGGAGAGAGGGAGAGAGAAGAGAAAAGGGAGATAAGAGAGGGAGACAGAGGGGGGGATGAGAGAGAGAGAAGAGAGAGAGAGACAGAGAGAGACAGAGAGAGACAGAGAGAGACAGAGAGAGAGAGACAGAGAGAGAGACAGAGACAGAGAGAGAGAGAGAGAGAGAGAGAGAGAGAGAGGAGACAGAGACACAGAGAGAGAGACACAGAGAGAGAGAGACAGAGAGAGAGACAGAGAGAGAGGACAGAGAGGGACAGAGAGAGAGACAGAGAGAGACAGAGAGAGAGAGAGACAGAGAGAGCACAAACACCTCCACTCCCTAATTATCACCTCATATTGCAGGTAGAGCTAGCAGCAGCAACACAGATCACTAATTGACTCCATGCTTCAGCTAACACACTTCTGTCTTTAATGGAGGCATGAAGTCAAAAATAATCCTTCTCGCCAAGTTATTAATAGTTGTAGGAAGCATCTAGACTGGATACTTAGTTTGTGATTACAGCTGAAAACACACATTCTTGTTTTACTATCCTTGTAAGGACCAAAAAAATGGATTCCCTTTCAAAATTATATTTTCCTTTAACACCTAATCCTAACCCTAATCTAACCCTTAACCTTGACACCAAAACCCTAACTAAACCGAAACCCTAACCCTAATCTAACCTTTACCCTTGACACCGAAACTAAACCTAAATCCTAACCCTGGTCAAATTTAGCAGACGCTTCACAGCTTTACTTAAACGGTTCCCTCCTTCTCTTTGTTTGAGTTTGTCTCTCTCTCTCTCTCTCTCTCTCTCTCTCTCTCTCTCTCTCTCTCTCTGTAGCATACATTTGAAGGAGAGAGAGAGAAAAAGTCTCTATGACTTTTTGTTGTTGTTCCACTATGTCACCAGTCATAGTGTATTGTGTTGTTCCACTAGGTCACCAGTCATAGTGTATTGTGTTGTTCCACTACGTCACCAGTCATAGTGTATTGTGTTGTTCCACTACGTCACCAGTCAAAGTGTATTGTGTTGTTCCACTACGTCACCAGTCATAGTGTATTGTGTTGTTCCACTATGTCACCAGTCATAGTGCATTGTGTTGTTCCACTAGGTCACCAGTCATAGTGTATTGTGTTGTTCCACTAGGTCACCAGTCATAGTGTATTGTGTTGTTCCACTACGTCACCAGTCATAGTGTATTGTGTTGTTCCACTATGTCACCAGTCATAGTGTATTGTGTTGTTCCACCACTACGTCACCAGTTATAGTGTATTGCGTGGTTCCACTACGTCACCAGTTATAGTGTATTGTGTTGTTCCACTACGTCACCAGTCATAGTGTATTGTGTTGTTCCACTAGGTCACCAGTCATAGTGTATTGTGTTGTTACACTACTACGTCACCAGTCATAGTGTATTGTGTTGTTCCACTACATCACCAGTCATAGTGTATTGTGTTGTTCCACCACTACGTCACCAGTTATAGTGTATTGTGTTGTTCCACTATGTCACCAGTTATAGTGTATTGTGTTGTTCCACTACGTCACCAGTCATAGTGTATTGTGTTGTTCCACCACTACGTCACCAGTCATAGTGTATTGTGTTGTTCCACTACCTCACCAGTCATAATGTATTGTGTTGTTCCACTACTATGTCACCAGTCATAGTGTATTGTGTTGTTCCACCACTACGTCACCAGTCATAGTGTATTGTGTTGTTCCACTAGGTCACCAGTCATAGTGTATTGTGTTGTTGCACTACGTCACCAGTCATAGTGTATTGTGTTGTTCCACTATGTCACCAGTCATAGTGCATTGTGTTGTTCCACTAGGTCACCAGTCATAGTGTATTGTGTTGTTCCACTAGGTCACCAGTCATAGTGTATTGTGTTGTTCCACTACGTCACCAGTCATAGTGTATTGTGTTGTTCCACTACGTCACCAGTCATAGTGTATTGTGTTGTTCCACTACGTCACCAGTCAAAGTGTATTGTGTTGTTCCACTACGTCACCAGTCATAGTGTATTGTGTTGTTCCACTATGTCACCAGTCATAGTGCATTGTGTTGTTCCACTAGGTCACCAGTCATAGTGTATTGTGTTGTTCCACTAGGTCACCAGTCATAGTGTATTGTGTTGTTCCACTACGTCACCAGTCATAGTGTATTGTGTTGTTCCACTATGTCACCAGTCATAGTGTATTGTGTTGTTCCACCACTACGTCACCAGTTATAGTGTATTGCGTGGTTCCACTACGTCACCAGTTATAGTGTATTGTGTTGTTCCACTACGTCACCAGTCATAGTGTATTGTGTTGTTCCACTAGGTCACCAGTCATAGTGTATTGTGTTGTTACACTACTACGTCACCAGTCATAGTGTATTGTGTTGTTCCACTACATCACCAGTCATAGTGTATTGTGTTGTTCCACCACTACGTCACCAGTTATAGTGTATTGTGTTGTTCCACTATGTCACCAGTTATAGTGTATTGTGTTGTTCCACTACGTCACCAGTCATAGTGTATTGTGTTGTTCCACCACTACGTCACCAGTCATAGTGTATTGTGTTGTTCCACTACCTCACCAGTCATAATGTATTGTGTTGTTCCACTACTATGTCACCAGTCATAGTGTATTGTGTTGTTCCACCACTACGTCACCAGTCATAGTGTATTGTGTTGTTCCACTAGGTCACCAGTCATAGTGTATTGTGTTGTTGCACTACGTCACCAGTCATAGTGTTTTGTGTTGTTCCACTACGTCACCATTCATAGTGTATTGTGTTGTTCCACTAGGTCACCAGTCATAGTGTATTGTTTTGTTGCACTACGTCACCAGTCATAGTGTATTGTGTTGTTCCACTACGTCACCAGTCATAGTGTATTGTGTTGTTCCACTACATCACCAGTCATAGTGTATTGTGTTGTTCCACCACTACGTCACCAGTCATAGTGTATTGTGTTGTTCCACTACGTCACCAGTCATAGTGTATTGTGTTGTTCCACTACGTCACCAGTCATAGTGTATTGTGTTGTTCCACTAGGTCACCAGTCATAGTGTATTGTGTTGTTCCACTACATCACCAGTCATAGTGTATTGTGTTGTTCCACTACGTCACCAGTCATAGTGTATTGTGTTGTTCCACCACTACGTCACCAGTCATAGTGCATTGTGTTGTTCCACTACGTCACCAGCCATAGTGTATTGTGTTGTTCCACTACTACGTCACCAGTCATAGTGCATTGTGTTGTTCCACTACGTTACCAGTCGTAGTGTATTGTGTTGTTCCACCACTACGTCACCAGTCATAGTGTATTGTGTTGTTCCACCACTATGTCACCAGTCATAGTGTATTGTGTTGTTCCACTAGGTCACCAGTCATAGTGTATTGTGTTGTTCCACTACTATGTCACCAGTCATAGGGTATTGTGTTGTTCCACTACGTCACCAGTCATAGTGTATTGTGTTGTTCCACTACGTCACCAGTCATAGTGTATTGTGTTGTTCAACTACTACGTCACCAGTCATAGTGTATTGTGTTGTTCCACCACTATGTCACCAGTCATAGTGTATTGTGTTGTTCCACCACTACATCACCAGTCATAGTGTATTGTGTTGTTCCACCACTACATCACCAGTCATAGTGTATTGTGTTGTTCCACCACTATGTCACCAGTCATAGTGTATTGTGTTGTTCCACTACATCACCAGTCATAGTGTATTGTGTTGTTCCACCACTATGTCACCAGTCATAGTGTATTGTGTTGTTCCACCACTATGTCACCAGTCATAGTGTATTGTGTTGTTCCACCACTATGTCACCAGTCATAGTGTATTGTGTTGTTCCACCACTATGTCACCAGTCATAGTGTATTGTGTTGTTCCACCACTATGTCACCAGTCATAGTGTATTGTGTTGTTCCACCACTATGTCACCAGTCATAGTGTATTGTGTTGTTCCACTACATCACCAGTCATAGTGTATTGTGTTGTTCCACTACATCACCAGTCATAGTGTATTGTGTTTGTTCCACTACATCACCAGTCATAGTGTATTTTCTTCAGTCTGTTGGTTTCATTCCTCTGTCCTCTCTCAGGAAGTCGTTGACATTGCTACACCCATTTCTTCCAGACAGAAACCACTTTGAGCTCATTTTATGGATGAATAGCTCGTGACCTATTGATCAGGGGTC
>NC_034202.2:45417287-45427287 GCF_002021735.2 Oncorhynchus kisutch | reverse complement strand
ACTCAGGACCTCTGCCTTACTAGCACATGCGGCTGCCCTCCTGAATTACCTTACTAGTCGCTGCCACACAAAAAGCTAGTGTTTGTGTGTTTGTATGTGTGCTGTGTTGTGTTGTGTCTCCCAGGGTGTCCAGTCTACCATCTGGCCCCCGCCATCTCCAGGACTGAGCAACAGGGCACCAAGGGTGATGGCCGGGTCCTTCCCCTACACAGAGGGCCCATGGCTGGTCATCCATCTGTGGTTTGGTGGCCTCTAGGGCTGGATGTTACTGGGTCTCTCCAGGGGCACAGAAATACAAGGGAACTACCTCAGGGGGATCTTCCTGCACACACACACACACACACACACACACACACACACACACACACACACACACACACACACACACACACACACACACACACACACACACACCACACACACACACACACACACACACACACACACACACACACACACACACACACCACACACACACACACAGCCACACACACACACCACACACACACACACACACACACACACACACACACACACACACACACACACACACACACACACACACACACACACACACACACACACACCACACACACACACACAGCCACACACACACACCACACACACACACACACACACACACACACACACACACACACACACACACACACACACCACACACACACACACAGCCACACACACACACCACACACACACACACACACACACACACACACACACACACACACACACACACACACACACACACACACACACACACACACACACACACACACACACCACACACACACACAGCCACACACACACACCACACACATTGAACCCATGTATATGGTTATACCTAGAACCCTCAGTGTAGGGTTCTTCATAGAACCCCCGTACATAGTTCTACCTACCTTCCAAATAATCATCTAAGAACCCTTTCTTTCAAAAATTGTTCTTAGAATGTTAAAGGTTCTAGGTAGAACCCTTTGATTACTGAAAGGGTTCTTCTGACCAAAACTGATCCTGGTACAAGGTAATCCCTCTGCAAAGAAACCTTCTGGAACCCTAGAGTCTGCACTATATTAGAGGGACATTCGAGATGAGCAGTGTGTGGGGGGAAGGGGGTAGTGTGTGTGCCTACATGCATGTAAGTGAGTGAGTGAGACTTGTTTGTTACTGGGCAAAAGGCTTTGGGGAGAAACACTGGGGACAAAATGACCAAAAAAAAGCTTTGAGCGGCTTCTACTGCCTTTATATGGTGATGTTATGGGCTTGAAGAGAGAGAGGAGAGAGAGGAGGAGACAGGGGCAGAGGTAAAGAGAGCGTGGAGGGATAGGGAGAGAGGGGATAGAGAGGGAGAGGGGGAGAGACAGAGAGGAGGGACAGGGGAGAGGTGGGAGAGAGAGAGGAGGGAGAGGGGGAGAGGTGGGAGAGAGAGAGAGGGAGAGATGCATGCAGAGCAGAATTAGGCCGATACCCACTAATTATCAAAAACCAGAAAAGAGCCATTCAATTCTATAACCACTTAAAAGGAAGTGATTCCCAAACCTTCCACAACAAAGCCATCACCTACAGAGAGATGAACCTGGAGAAGAGTCCCCTAAGCAAGCTGGTCCTGGGGCTCTGTTCACAAACACAAACACACCCTACAGAGCCCCAGGACAGCAGCACAATTAGACCCAACCAAATCATGAGAAAACAAAAAGATAATTACTTGACACATTGGAAAGAATGAACAAAAAAACAGAGCAAACTAGAATGCTATTTGGCCCTACACAGAGAGTACACAGCGGCAGAATACCTGACCACTGTGACTGACCCTAAACAGAGAGTACACAGCGGCAGAATACCTGACCACTGTGACTGACCCAAAATTAAGGAAAGCTTTGACTATGTACAGACTCAGTGAGCATAGCCTTGCTATTGAGAAAGGCCGCCGTAGGCAGACATGGCTCTCAAGAGAAGACAGGCTATGTGCTCACTGCCCACAAAATGAGGTGGAAACTGAGCTGCACTTCCTAACCTCCTGCCCTATGTATGACCATATTAGAGAGACATATTTCCCTCAGATTACACAGATCCACAAAGAATTCGAAAACAAATCCAATTTTGATAAACTCCCATATATATTGGGTGAAATTCCACAGTGTGACATCACAGCAGCAAGATTTGTGACCTGTTGCCACGAGAAAAGGGCAACCAGTGAAGAACAAATAAGTAAATACAACCCATATTTATGCTTATTTATTTTATCTTGTGTCCTTTACCATTTGTACATTGTTAAAACACTGTATATATATATGACATTTGTAATGTCTTTATTGTTTTGAAACTTCTGTATGTGTAATGTTTACTGTTAATTTTTATTGTTTATTTCGCTTTATATATTATCTACCTCACTTACTTTGGCAATGTTAACACATGTTTCCCATGCCAATAAAGCCCTTGAATTGAATTGATTTGAATTGAGAGAGGGGGAAAGGGAGAGGGAGAGAGGATAGGAGGGAGAGAGGGAGAAATATTAGGGAGAGGGGGAGAGGTGGGAAATAGAGAGGAGTGAGAGGGGAGAGGGGGAAAGGGAGAGAGAGGGGGAAAGGGAGAGGGAGAGAGAGGAGAGAGGATAGGAGGGAGAGAGGGAGAGAGAGGAGGGAGAAAGAGAGGGAGAGGGGGAGAGAGACAGAGAGGAGGGAGAGGGGGAGAGGTGGGAGAGAGAGGAGTGAGAGGGGAGAGGGGGAAAGGGAGAGAGAGGGGGAAAGGGAGAGGGAGAGAGGAGGGAGAGAGAGGAGGGAGAGAGGATAGGAGGGAGGGAGGATAGGAGGGAGAGAGGGAGAGAGAGTAGGGAGAGGGGGAGAGGAGGGAGAGGGGGAGAGAGAGAAGGAGAGAGGAGGGAGAGGAGGGAGAGGGAGAGATAGAGGGGGAGAGAGAGAAGGAGAGAGGAGGGAGAGGGAGAGAGAGAGAAGGAGAGAGGAGGGAGAGGGAGAGAAGGAGAGAGGAGGGAGAGGAGGGAGAGGGAGAGATAGAGGGGGAGAGAGAGAAGGAGAGAGGAGGGAGAGGGAGAGAGAGAGAAGGAGAGAGGAGGGAGAGAGGGATAGGGATAGGGGGAGAGAGATGGAGAGAGAGAGAGAGAGAGAGAGGAGAGAGAGAGAGAGGAGAGAGAGAGACTTTGTATTGGGAAAGTATTCAGACCCCTTGACTTTTTCCATATTTTGTTTTAAAACGTACATCCTTTTTCTAAAATGGTTAAATCACACTACAGAGGAGAGGAGAGGAGAGGAGAGGAGAGGAGAGGAGAGGAGAGGAGAGGAGAGGAGAGGAGAGGAGAGGAGAGGAGAGGAGAGGAGAGGAGAGGAGAGGAGAGGAGAGGAGAGGAGAGGAGAGGAGAGGAACAAGACAAAGGATGTGTTTAGTAACAATGGAATAATGATATGGTTAGAGATGGCTACTCGGGAGAACTGGTGACGTCATGTAATTGCCGCAAAACTGCTGATAGTATTTGTTGAAGTGGATGCCACTATGCTGTCGAGGTTTGCTGGTCTGGAACCAACTGTATTATCTATCCTTTACCCCTACCTACAGTATACTGCTGTTACTGTCTATTATCTATCCTTTACCCCTACCTACAGTATACTGCTGTTACTGTCTATTATCTATCCTTACCCCTACCTACAGGTATACTGCTGTTACTGTCTATTATCTATCCTTTACCCCTACCTACAGTAATACTGCTGTTAGCTAGTCTATTATCTAGCCATTTACCCCTACCCATACAGTACTACTGCTGTATTGTCTAGATGATGCTATCCTCTTACCTCCCTACCGTACAGTATACTGCTGGTTACTGTCTAGTATCTATCCTTTACCCCTAACCTACAGTACTTCACTGGCTGTTAACTCTGGCATATATTCTATCCTTTACCCCTACCAGAGTATGACTGCTGTATCCTGCTCCTATTGATCTATCCTTATAACCCTGCCTACCCTACAGTATTATCTGCCGGTACTGTCTAGTAATCTATCCGTTACCCCTACCTAACAGTATACTGCTGTTACTGTCTAATTATCTATCCTTTACCCCTACCTACAGTATACTCTGTTTACTGTCTATTATCTATCCCTTTACCTACCTACAGTATACTGCTGTTACTGTCTATTATCTATCCTTTACCCCTACCTACAGTATACTGCTGTTTCTGTCTATTATCTATCCTTTGTCTAGTCACTTTACCTACCTACAGTATACTGCTGTTACTGTCTATTATCTATTTTACCCCTACCTACAGTATACTGCTGTTACTGTCTATTATCTATCCTTACCCTACCTACAGTATACTGCTGTTTACTGTCTATTATCTATCCTTNTCCTTTACCCCTACCTACAGTATACTGCTGTTACTGTCTATTATCTATCCTTTACCCCTACCTACAGTATACTGCTGTTACTGTCTATTATCTATCCTTTACCCCTACCTACAGTATACTGTGTTACTGTCTATTATCTATCCTTTACCGCCTACCTACAGTATACTGCTAGTTACATGGTCTATTATTCTATCCTTTACCCCTACCTACAGTTAATACTGCTGTACTGTCTATTATCTATCCTTACCCCTACCTAGCGTATACTGCTTGTTACTGTCTTAATCTATCCTTTACCCTTTATCTATCCTTTACCCCTACCTTACAGTATACTGCTGTTACTGTCTATTATCTATCCTTACCCCTACCTACAGTATACTGCGGTTACTGTCATTATCTTCCTTTACCCGTACTGCTGTTTACTGATCTATTATCTATCCTTTACCCCTACCTACAGTATTACTGCTGTGACTGTCTATTATCTATCCTTGTTGTCTAGTCACTTTACCCTACCTACAGTATACTGCTGTTTTACTGTCTATATCTATTCCTTTACCCCTACCTCAGGTTATACGCTGGTTACTGTCTATTAATCTATCCTACCCCTACCTACCCAGTATATCACCTGCGTACTGTATTATCTATCTTTTACCCCTAGCCTTTTATATCTATCCTTTTACCCCTACCACAGTTATACTGCTGTTACTGTCTATATCTATTCCTTTTACCTATACCTACAGTATACTGCTGTTACTGGCTATTATCTATCCTGTTGTCTAGTGACTTTATCCCTACCCATATATACATATCTATCTCAATTTCCTCATACATATTGACTCAGTACTGGTACCTCATATATAGATCTACTGTCTCTATTATATTATGACAGACCAGGACATAATCTGCAGCTTCTGTCTCATTTTTTTCTCCTAACAAAATGCAGATGAAGAAATCACTCACTCTCTCTCCTCCCCTCTCACCCCTCTCACTCTTTCTCCTCCCCTCTCACCCCACTCACTCTCTCTCCTCCCCTCTCACTCTCTCTCCTCCCCTCTCACCCCACTCACTCTCTCTCCTCCCCTCTCACCCCACTCACTCTCTCTCCCCCCCCTCACCCCACTCACTCTCTCTCTCCCTCTCCCCACCCCACTCACTCTCTCCTCCCCTCTCACCCTCCTACTCACTCTCTCTCCTCCCCTCTCACCCCACTCCCTCTCTCCTCCCCTCTCACCCCTCTCACTCTTCTCTCCTCCACTTCTTCACCCCTCTCCTCTCTCCTCCCATCTCAGCCCCACTCACTCTCTCTCCTCCCCTCTCACTCTCTCTCCTCCCCTCTCACCCCACTCACTCTCTCTCCTCCCCTCTCACCCCACTCACTCTCTCCCCCCCCCTCTCACCCCACTCACTCTCTCTCCTCCCCTCTCACCCCACTCACTCTCTCTCCTCCCCTCTCACCCCAACTCACTCTCTCCTCCCCTCTCACCCTACTCACTCTCTCTCCTCCCCCTCTCACCCCACTCACTCTCTCTCCTCCCCTCTCACCCCACTCACTCTCTCCTCCCCTCTCACCCCACTCACTCTCTCTCCTCCCCTCTCACCCCACTCACTCTCTCTCCTCCCCTCTCACCCCACTCACTCTCTCCTCCCTCTCACCCCGCTCACTCTCTCTCCTCCCCTCTCACCCCTCTCACTCTCTCTCCTCCCCTCTCACCCCACTCACTCTCTCTCCTCCCCTCTCACCCCACTCACTCTCTCTCCTCCCCTCTCACTCTCTCTCCTCCCCTCTCACCCCCACCCCCTCTGTCTCTCTCTCTGTCTCTCTCTCTCTGTCTGTCTGTCTGTCTGTGTGTCTGTGTGTCTGTCTGTCTCTCTATCTCTCAGTCTCTCAGTCTCTCAGTCTCTCTGTCTGTCTGTCTGTCTGTGACCCTCCCTAATACTCTAACCACGAACCAAGCAATCTCCTCTCCAAATTAGAATAAACACACTCGATAAAAACCAGCACACTGACAATCTCTGTATGAATATTTAACGATGAAATCCGACTCTATTAATCTAACAGAGACTGTATAATTCAGAATGGAGTCTGAACGGTTAGGCTGTTCTGCCCATCATTTCACTCTCATCTATTTTTCATATCATTATCCACACCAATTCTGACTTAGGAAATGTATGCCTTTTCCTCCGTGATTTATTCACCTCTCAGTATTTGGTATTCAGACCTTAAGCAGGTGATCGGCGATCTGATCTTTGGGAGGAGTTCCTTTATATGCTTAATATATTCAATTCAACTTAAAAAAAACAACAACCTTCAAACAGATTTCCTCATGGAGTTTCCCATCCCTTTAACCATTAGATGAGTCGGGTGAGTAATTTTGACTAAAATATCAATTCAATATTCAAATATCTCTGCCATTTTTTGTAAACAGTCTTCTCCGTCTTTTACTTTTCCCTAAGGATGTATATTTAACATACTCCATGTTGTAAGAATCTCCTTATGGAGAACGTATGGAGGACGTATGGAGGACGTATGGAGGACGTATGGAGGACGTATGGAGAACGTAGGGAGGACGTATGGAGAACGTATGGAGGACGTATGGAGGACATATGGAGAACGTATGGAGAACGTATGGAGGACGTATGGAGGACGTATGGAGGACGTATGGAGAACGTAGGGAGAACGTATGGAGGACGTATGGAGAACGTAGGGAGGACGTATGGAGGACGTATGGAGAACGTATGGAGGACGTATGGAGAACGTAGGGAGAACGTATGGAGAACGTAGGGAGACCGTATGGAGGACGTATGGAGAACGTATGGAGGACGTATGGAGGACGTATGGAGAACGTATGGAGAACGTATGGAGGACGTATGGAGGACGTAGGGAGAACGTAGGGAGAACGTATGGAGGACGTGTGGAGAACGTGTGGAGGACGTATGGAGGACGTATGGAGAACGTAGGGATAACGTATGGTGAACGTATGGAGAACGTATGGAGAACGTATGGAGAACGTATGGAGAATGTATGGAGAACGTATGGAGAATGTATGGAGGACGTATGGAGAACGTAGGGATAACGTATGGTGAACGTATGGAGAACGTATGGAGAACGTATGGAGGACGTTATGGAGACGTATGGAGAACGTATGGAGGACGTATGGAGGACGTATGGAGAACGTAGGGAGAAACGTATGGAGGACGTATGGAGAACGTATGGAGGACGTATGGAGGACGTATGGAGAACGTATGGGAGAACGTATGGAGGAGTATGGGAGAACGTAGGGAGACGTTGGAGGACCGTATGGAGGACGTATGGAGGACGTGATGAGACGTAGGGAACGTAGGGAGAAACGTATGGAGGAACGTATGGAGAACGTAGGGAGGACGTATGGAGGACGTATGGAGAACGTATGGAGGACGTATGGAGAACGTAGGGAGAACGTATGGAGAACGTAGGGAGAAACGTAGGGAGGACGTATGGAGGACGTATGGAGAACGTATGGAGGACGTATGGAGAACGTAGGGAGAAACGTAATGGAGAACGTAGGGAGAACGTATGGAGGACGTATGGAGAACGTATGGAGGACGTATGAGGACGTATGGAGAACGTATGGAGAACGGTATGGAGGACGTATGGAGGACGTAGGGAGAACGTATGGAGGACGTATGGAGGACGTATGGAGAACGTAGGGAGAACGTATGGAGGACGTATGGAGAACGTAGGGAGGGACGTATGGAGGACGTATGGAGAACGTAGGGAGGACGTATGGAGGACGTATGGAGGACGTATGGAGAACGTAGGGAGAACGTATGGAGGACGTATGGAGAACGTAGGGAGGACGTATGGAGGACGTATGGAGAACGTATGGAGGACGTATGGAGAACGTAGGGAGAACGTATGGAGAACGTAGGGAGAACGTATGGAGGACGTATGGAGAACGTATGGAGGACGTATGGAGGACATATGGAGAACGTATGGAGAACGTATGGAGGACGTATGGAGAACGTACGGAGGACGTAGAGGGAGAACGTATGGAGGACATATGGAGACGTATGGAGGACGTATGGAGGACGTATGGAGAATGTATGGAGGACGTATGGAGGACGTAGGGAGAGAACGTAGGGAGAACGTATGGAGGACGTAGGGAGGAACGTAGGGAGAACGTAGGGAGGACGTATGGAGAACGTATGGAGGACGTATGGAGGACGTATGGAGAACGTATGGAGGACGTATGGAGGACGTAGGGAGAACGTAGGGAGAACGTAGGGAGGGACGTGTGGAGAAACGTGTGGAGGACGTATGGAGGACTTATGGAGAACGTATGGAGGACGTATGGAGGATGTAGGGAGAACGTAGGGAGAACGTAGGGAGGACGTATGGAGGACGTATGGAGGACGTATGGAGGACGTATGAAGGACGTAGGGTGAACGTATGGAGAACGTATGGAGAACGTATGGAGAATGTATGGAGAACGTATGGAGAACGTAGGGAGAACGTAGGGAGAACGTAGGGAGAACGTAGGGAGAACATATGGAGGACGTATGGAGAACGTAGGGAGAACGTAGGGAGAACGTATGGAGGACGTGTGGAGGACGTATGGAGGACTTATGGAGAACGTATGGAGGACGTATGGAGGATGTAGGGAGAACGTATGGAGGACGTATGGAGAACGTATGGAGAACGTATGGAGGACGTAGGGAGAACGTAGGGAGAACGTATGGAGGACGTATGGAGGACGTATGGAGGACGTAGGGAGAACGTAGGGAGAACGTAGGGAGGCGTGTGGAGGACGTATGGAGGACGTATGGAGAACGTATGGAGGACGTAGGGAGAACGTAGGGAGGACGTAGGGAGAACGTAGGGAGGACGTGTGGAGAACGTGTGGAGGACGTAGGGAGGACGTAGGGAGGACGTAGGGTGAACGTAGGAGAACGTAGGGAGAACGTAGGGAGAACGTAGGGAGAACGTATGGAGAACGTATGGAGGACGTAGGGAGAACGTAGGGAGAACGTAGGGAGAACATATGGAGAACATATGGAGGACGTATGGAGAACGTAGGGAGAACGTATGGAGAACGTATGGAGAATGTTCTAAGCAGTTTTAAGATGATATGTCAGTGTAATATGTACTTTTCCAAATTATCCTATTTAATTATTTTTTTATTTTTTCCTTATTTAACTAGGCAAGTCAGTTAATTAAGAACAAATTCTTATTTTCAATGACGGCCTAGGAACAGTGGGTTAACTGCCTGTTCAGGGGCAGAACGACAGATTTGTACCTTGTCAGCTCAGGGATTTGAACTTGCAACCTTTCGGTTACTAGTCCAACGCTCTAACCGCTAGGCTACCCTGCCGCCCCCGTCCTACACGTGTCACGTGCAGGTAAGACGTTTTGATGATTTCTATTTATCAGATATTTATACATGTCTATATCTATATATCAGATATTTATCTGTATCTATATCTATATATCTATATCTATCTATCTGATATTTATATATATCTATATCTATATATCTGATATTTATATTTATCTATATCTATATATCTATATCTATATATCTATATCTATATGTCTATATCTATATATCAGATATTTATATATGTCTATATCTATATATCTATATCTATATCTATATAT
>NC_034202.2:45357287-45414787 GCF_002021735.2 Oncorhynchus kisutch | reverse complement strand
TATATCTATATATCAGATATTTATATTTATCTATATCTATATATCTATATCTATATATCTATATCTATATATCTATATCTATATATCAGATATTTATATATATCTATATCTATATATATAGTATCAGAAATAATAGATTTTAAGGTTTCCAAAAACACGACCCATCGCAAAAGAACAAAAAAATAATATATATATATATACTTATTTCCAAGATTAACCAGTGGTCGGTGCGTTCCACAAGCGCTATTTTATTTTACTATTGTGTTCTTTGAAATAATAATAAATAAATAATAATAAATAAATAATAATAAATAAATAATAATAAATAAATAATAATAATACAAATAATCAAAATGACACAAACAAATAATTATATTTCCAATATGAAATTAAAATAATTAAATTAAATAAACTGTTTGTGTCCAAATGACTGCTCATTGGCTCAAATGGAGGGAGTGTCCATTGACTCTTAACTACAATGTCACCTTTCAGACTCCATATAAAATGCAGAGAGGACGGGTTCAGAATTTTAGGGATTAATGAAAGAAAACCCATTTAAATATTTTATCACCTATTGGTAGATTTAAAAAATACTCTGATCAAATCCACAAATCCCACACGTGCGTGTGTGTGTAAGGGTGTGTGTGTGTAAGTGTGTGTGTATATGTGTGTGTGTGTATATGTGTGTGTGTGTGTGTGTGTGTGTATATGTGTGTGTATGATGTTGATGTGGTGATTTGGAGTGGAACCCAAGCAGACAGTGATGACATTTGTTGCATGATAGGGGGGCTGTTGTTCTGTTTACCCCACAGTGGACACCACACACACACACACCACACACACACACACACACACACACACACACACACACACACACACACACACACACACACACACACACACACACACACACACACACACACACTCCCTGGGTATTTCCTGTCCATCTGTAGTGACAGAATGGCCACCCAGGCTCACACACAGAGAGATAGACAGACCAACGCACGCGCACGCACACACACACTTTAGCCAGGCAGTACACCATGAACTGACTCACCACAGAGACAGAGCTGTCCAACTGATAGCTACTGAACCTACTGTTAGCTAGCTGTAGACCTACTGATAGCTAGCTGTAAACCTACTGATAGCCAGCTGTAGAATAGGTTTGTATGTAGACGTACTGATAGCTAGCTGTAGACCTACTGTTAGCTAGCTGTAGACCTACTGATAGCTAGCTGTAAACCTACTGATAGCTAGCTGTAGACCTACTGATAGCTAGCTGTAAACCTACTGATAGCCAGCTGTAGAATAGGTTTGTATGTAGACGTACTGATAGCTAGCTGTAGACCTACGGATAGCTAGCTGTAGACCTACTGATAGCTAGCTGTAGACCTACTGATAGCTTGCTGTAAACCTACTGATAGCTAGCTGTAGAATAGGTTTGTATGTAGACCTACTGATAGCTAGCTGTAGACCTACGGATAGCTAGCTGTAGACCTACGGATAGCTAGCTGTAAATCTACTGATAGCTAGCTGTAAACCTACTGATAGCTAGCTGTAAACCTACTGATAGCTAGCTGTAGACCTACTGATAGCTAGCTGTAAACCTACTGATAGCTAGCTGTAGACCTACGGATAGCTAGCTGTAAACCTACTGATAGCTAGCTGTAGACCTACTGATAGCTAGCTGTAAACCTATTGATAGCTAGCTGTAGACCTACCGATAGCTAGCTGTAGACCTTACTGATACCTAGCTGACTGGTTATAGTGGTGGTGGTGACGGGTTATAGTTATAGTAGTGGTTGTGACTGGTTATAGTTATAGTAGTGGTAATGACTGGTTATAGTAGTGGTAGTGACTGGTTATAGTAGTGGTAGTGACTGGTTATAGTAGTGGTAGTGACTGGTTATAGTTATAGTAGTGGTAGTGACTGGTTATAGTTATAGTAGTGTTAGTGACTGGTTATAGTTATAGTAGTGGTAATGACTGGTTATAGTTATAGTAGTGGTAGTGACTGGTTATAGTTATAGTAGTGATAATGACTGGTTATAGTAGTGGTAATGACTGGTTATAGTTATAGTAGTGATAGTGACTGGTTATAGTAGTGGTAGTGACTGGTTATAGTTATAGTAGTGGTAGTGACTGGTTATAGTTATAGTAGTGGTAGTGACTGGTTATAGTTATAGTAGTGGTAGTGACTGGTTATAGTAGTTGTAGTGACTGGTTATAGCAGTGGTAGTGACTAGCTATAGTAGTTGTAGTGACTGGTTATAGTAGTGGTAGTGACTGGTTATAGTAGTGGTAGTGACTGGTTATAGCAGTGGTAGTGACTGGTTATAGTTATAGAAGTGGTAGTGTCTAACTTTACCTTAATACTCGCCAGTCCAGCTTCCCTGCCCCATCCACCGCTGCCCCCTGAACACTGATCACTTGGCTACATAGCTGATGCATGCTGGACGGTCCATTAATCACGGTACTCCATTCTGCTTGTTTATGTTTTATCTGTCGGCCCCAGCTGCACTCAGGCTCTGTGTGTAGTTAATCCGACCCTCCCTGCCTAGTCATCGCCATTTTACCTGCTGTTGTTGTGCTAGCTGATTAGCTGTTGTTGCCTCACCTACTGTTTTAGCTACTGTTTTAGCTAGCTCCCCCAATTCAACACCTGTGATTACTGTATGCCTCGCTGTATGTCTCTCTTAAATGTCAATATGCCTTGTATACTGTTGTTCAGGTTAGTTATCATTGTTTTAGTTTACAATGGAGCCCCTAGTTCCACTCTTCATACCCCTGATACCTCCTTTGTCCCACCTCCCACACATGCGGTGACCTCAACCATTACAACCAGCATGTCCAGAGATACAACCTCTCTCATCATCACCCAGTGCCTGGGCTTACCTCCGCTGCACCCGCACCCCACCATACCCCTGTCTGCGCATTATGCCCTGAATATATTCTACCATGCCCAGAAATCTGCTCCTTTTATTCTCTGTCCCCAACGCTCTAGGCGACCAGTTCTGATAGCCTTTAGCCGCACCCTCATTCTACTCCTCCTCTGTTCCGCGGGTGATGTGGAGGTAAACCCAGGCCCTGCTTGTCCCCAGGCACCCTCATTTGTTGACTTCTGTGATCGAAAAAGCCTTGGTTTCATGCATGTCAACATCAGAAGCCTCCTCCCTAAGTTTGCTTTACTCACTGCTTAGCACACTCTGCTAACCCTGATGTCCTTGCCGTGTCTGAATCCTGGCTCAGGAAGGCCACCAAAAATTCTGAGATTTCCATACCCAACTATAAAATTTTCCGTCAAGATAGAACTGCCAAAGGGGGAGGAGTTGCAGTTTACTGCAGAGAGAGCCTGCAAAGTAATGTCATACTTTCCAGGTCCATACCCAAACAGTTTGAACTACTAATTTTGAAAATGACTCTCTCCAGAAATAAGTCTCTCACTGTTGCCGCCTGCTACCGACCCCCTCAGCTCCCAGCTGTGCCCTGGACACCATTTGTGAATTGATCGCCCCGCATCTAGCTTCAGAGTTTGTTCTGTTAGGTGACCTAAACTGGGATATGCTTAACACCTCGGCAGTCCTACAATCTAAGCTAGATGACCTCAATCTCACACAAATCATCAAGGAACCCACCAGGTACAACCTTAAATCTGTAAACAAGGGCACCCTCATAGACGTCATCCTGACCAACTGGCCCTCCAAATACACCTCTGCTGTCTTCATCCAGGATCTCAGCGATCACTGCCTCATTGCCTGTATCCGCTACGGAGCCGCAGTCAAACTACCACCCCTCATCACTGTCAAACGCTCCCTAAAACACTTCTGTGAGCAGGCCTTTCTAATCGACCTGGCCCGGGTATCCTGGAAGGACATTGACCTCATCCCGTCAGTTGAGGATGCCTGGTCATTCTTTAAAAGTAACTTCCTCACCATTTTAGATAAGCATGCTCCGTTCAAAAAATGCAGAACTAAGAACAGATACAGCCCTTGGTTCACTCCAGACCTGACTGCCCTCGACCAGCACAAAAATATCCTGTGGCGGACTGCAATAGCATCGAATAGTCCCCGCGATATGCAACTGTTCAGGGAAGTCAGGAAAGCTAAGGCCAGCTTCTTCAGGCAGAAGTTTGCATCCTGTAGCTCCAACTCCAAAAAGTTCTGGGACACTGTGAAGTCCATGGAGAACAAGAGCACCTCCTCCCAGCTGCCCACTGCACTGAGCCTAGGTAACACGGTCACCACCGATAAATCCATGATTATCGAAAACTTCAACAAGCATTTCTCAACAGCTGGCCATGCCTTCGGCCTGGCTACTCCAACCTCGGCCAACAGCTCCGCCCCCCCCCGCAGCTACTCTGGACCCTCTATTTCTGAAACTATCCGCCGCCATTGTCGCAACCCCCATTACCAGCCTGTTCAACCTCTCTTTCATATCGTCTGAGATCCCCAAGGATTGGAAAGCTGCCGCAGTCATCCCCCTCTTCAAAGGGGGAGACACCCTGGACCCAAACTGTTACAGACCTATATCCATCCTGCCCTGCCTATCTAAGGTCTTCGAAAGCCAAGTCAACAAACAGGTCACTGACCATCTCGAATCCCACCGTACCTTCTCCGCTGTGCAATCTGGTTTCCGAGCCGGTCACGGGTGCACCGCAGCCACGCTCAAGGTACTAAACGATATCATAACCGCCATCGATAAAAGACAGTACTGTGCAGCCGTCTTCATTGACCTTGCCAAGGCTTTCGACTCTGTCAATCACCATATTCTTATCGGCAGACTCAGTAGCCTCGGTTTTTCGGATGACTGCCTTGCCTGGTTCACCAATTACTTTGCAGACAGAGTTCAGTGTGTCAAATCGGAGGGCATGCTGTCCGGTCCTCTGGCAGTCTCTATGGGGGTGCCACAGGGTTCAATCCTCGGGCCGACTCTTTTCTCTGTATATATCAATGATGTTGCTCTTGCTGCGGGCGATTCCCTGATCCACCTCTACGCAGACGACACCATTCTATATACTTCCGGCCTGTCCTTGGACACTGTGCTATCTAACCTCCAAACGAGCTTCAATGCCATACAACACTCCTTCCGTGGCCTCCAACTGCTCTTAAACGCTAGTAAAACCAAATGCATGCTTTTCAACCGTTCGCTGCCTGCACCCGCACGCCTGACCAGCATCACCACCCTGGATGGTTCCGACCTTGAATATGTGGACATCTATAAGTACCTAGGTGTCTGGCTAGACTGTAAACTCTCCTTCCAGACTCATATCAAACATCTCCAATCTAAAATCAAATCAAAAATCGGCTTTCTATTCCGCAACAAAGCCTCCTTCACTCACGCCGCCAAACTTACCCTAGTAAAACTGACTATCCTACCGATCCTCGACTTCGGCGATGTCATCTACAAAATTGCTTCCAACACTCTACTCAGCAAACTGGATGCAGTTTATCACAGTGCCATCCGTTTTGTCACTAAAGCACCTTATACCACCCACCACTGCGACTTGTATGCTCTAGTCGGCTGGTCCTCGCTACATATTCGTCGCCAGACCCACTGGCTCCAGGTCATCTACAAGTCCATGCTAGGTAAAGCTCCGCCTTATCTCAGTTCACTGGTCACGATGGCAACACCCATCCGTAGCACGTGCTCCAGCAGGTGTATCTCACTGATCATCCCTAAAGCCAATACCTCATTTGGCCGCCTTTCATTCCAGTTCTCTGCTGCCAGTGACTGGAACGAATTGCAAAAATCGCTAAAGTTGGAGACTTTTATCTCCCTCACCAACTTCAAACATCTGCAATCGGAGCAGTTAACCGATCGCTGCAGCTGTACATAGTCTATCGGTAAATAGCCCACCCATTTTTACCTACCTCATCCCCATACTGTTCTTATTTATTTACTTGTCTGCTCTTTTGCACAATATCTCTACCTGTACATGACCATCTGATCATTTATCACTCCAGTGTTATTAATCTGCAAAATTGTAATTATTCACCTACCTCCTCATGCCTTTTGCACACAATGTATATAGACTCCCATTTTTTTCCTACTGTGTTATTGACTTGTTAATTGTTTACTCCATGTGTACCTCTGTGTTGTCTGTTCACACTGCTTTGCTTTATCTTGGCCAGGTCGCAGTTGCAAATGAGAACTTGTTCTCAACTGGCCTACCTGGTTAAATAAAGGTGTTCTCAACTAGCCTACCTGGTTAAATAAAGGTGTTCTCAACTAGCCTACCTGGTTAAATAAAGGTGTTCTCAACTAGCCTACCTGGTTAAATAAAGGTGTTCTCAACTAGCCTACCTGGTTAAATAAAGGTGAAATAAATAAAAGGTGAAAGGTGAAAAATATATATATATATATAAAATAATAAAAAAATAAAAAATAGTGACGGGTTATAGTTATAGTAATGGTAGTGACTGGTTATAGTTATAGTAATGGTAGTGACTGGTTATAGTTATAGTAATGGTAGTGACTGGTTATAGTTATAGTAATGGTAGTGACTGGTTATAGTTATAGTAATGGTAGTGACTGGTTATAGTTATAGTAATGGTAGTGACTGGTTATAGTTATAGTAGTGGTAGTGACGGGTTATAGTTATAGTAGTGGTAGTGACTGGTTATAGTTATAGTAATGGTAGTGACTGGTTATAGTTATAGTAGTGGTAGTGACGGGTTATAGTTATAGTAGTGGTAGTGACTGGTTATAGTTATAGTAGTGGTAGTGACTGGTTATAGTTATAGTAGTGGTAGTGACTGGTTATAGTTATAGTAGTGGTAGTGACTGGTTATAGTTATAGTAATGGTAGTGACTGGTTATAGTTATAGTAGTGGTAGTGACTGGTTATAGTTATAGTAGTGGTAGTGACTGGTTATAGTAGTGGTAGTGACTGGTTATAGTTATATTAGTGGTAATGACTGGTTATAGTTATAGTAGTGGTAGTGTCTACAGTAGTAATGGTAGTGACTGGTTATAGTTATAGTAATGGTAGTGACTGGTTATAGTAGTGGTAGTGACTGGTTATAGTTATAGTAGTGGTAGTGACTGGTTATAGTTATAGTAGTGGTAGTGACTGGTTATAGTTATAGTAGTGGTAGTGACTGGTTATAGTAGTGGTAGTGACTGGTTATAGTTATATTAGTGGTAATGACTGGTTATAGTTATAGTAGTGGTAGTGTCTACAGTAGTAATGGTAGTGACTGGTTATAGTTATAGTAATGGTAGTGACTGGTTATAGTAGTGGTAGTGACTGGTTATAGTTATAGTAGTGATAGTGACTGGTTATAGTAGTGGTAGGGACTGGTTATAGTAGTGGTAGTGACTGGTTATAGTTATAGTAGTGGTAGCGACTGGTTATAGTTATAGTAGTGGTAGTGACTGGTTATAGTAGAGGTAGCGACTGGTTATAGTTATAGTAGTGGTAGTGACTGGTTATGGTTATAGTAGTGGTAGTGACTGGTTATAGTTATAGTAGTGGTAGTGACTGGTTATAGTAGTGGTAGTGACTGGTTATAGTTATATTAGTGGTAATGACTGGTTATAGTTATAGTAGTGGTAGTGTCTACAGTAGTAATGGTAGTGACTGGTTATAGTTATAGTAGTGGTAGTGACTGGTTATAGTAGTGGTAGTGACTGGTTATAGTTATAGTAGTGGTAGTGTCTGGTTATAGTTATAGTAGTGGTAGTGACTGGTTATAGTCATAGTAGTGGTAGTGACTGGTTATAGTAGTGGTAGTGACTGGTTATAGTTATAGTAGTGATAGTGACTGGTTATAGTTATAGTAGTGGTAGGGACTGGTTATAGTTATAGTAGTGATAGTGACTGGTTATAGTTATAGTAGTGATAGTGACTGGTTATAGTTTATAGTAGTGGTAGTGACTGGTTATAGTAGTGGTAGTGACTGGTTATAGTAGTGGTAGTGACTGGTTATAGATATAGTAGTGGTAGTGACTGGTTATAGTTATAGTAGTGGTAGTGACTGGTTATAGTTATAGTAGTGGTAGTGACTGGTTATAGTAGTGGTAGTGATTGGTTATAGTAGTGGTAGTGACTGGTTATAGTTATAGTAGTGGTAGTGACTGGTTATAGTAGTGGTAGTGACTGGTTATAGTTATAGTAGTGGTAGTGACTGGTTATAGTAGTGGTAGTGACTGGTTATAGTTATAGTAGTGGTAGTGACTGGTTATAGTTATAGTAGTGGTAGTGACTGGTTATAGTTATAGTAGTGGTAGTGACTGGTTATAGTTATAGTAGTGGTAGTGACTGGTTATAGTTATAGTAGTGATAGTGACTGGTTATAGTAGTGGTAGTGACTGGTTATAGTTATAGTAGTGATAGTGACTGGTTATAGTTATAGTAGTGATAGTGACTGGTTATAGTAGTGGTAGGGACTGGTTATAGTAGTGGTAGTGACTGGTTATAGTTATAGTAGTGGTAGTGACTGGTTATAGTTATAGTAGTGGTAGTGACTGGTTATAGTTATAGTAGTGACTGGTTATAGTTATAGTAGTGATAGTGACTGGTTATAGTAGTGGTAGTGACTGGTTATAGTTATAGTACTGATAGTGACTGGTTATAGTTATAGTACTGATAGTGACTGGTTATAGTAGTGGTAGGGACTGGTTATAGTAGTGGTAGTGACTGGTTATAGTTATAGTAGTGGTAGTGACTGGTTATAGTTATAGTAGTGGTAGTGACTGGTTATAGTAGTGGTAGTGACTGGTTATAGTTATAGTAGTGGTAGTGGCTGGTTATAGTTATAGCAGTGGTAGTGACTGGTTATAGTTATAGTAGTGGTAGTGACTGGTTATAGTAATGGTAGTGACTGGTTATAGTTATTGTAGTGGTAGTGTCTACAGTAGTAATGGTAGTGACTGTTTATAGTTATAGTAGTGGCAGTGTCTACAGTAGTAATGGTGGGGACTGGTTATAGTTATAGTAGTGGTTGTGACTGGTTATAGTAGTGGTAGTGACTGGTTATAGTTATAGTAATGGTCGTGACTGTTTATAGTTATAGTAGTGGTAGTGACTGGTTATAGTAGTGGTAATGGTAGTGACTGGTTATAGTTATAGTAGTGGTAGTGACGGGTTATAGTTATAGTAGTGGTAGTGACTGGTTATAGTTATAGTAATGGTAGTGACTGGTTATAGTTATAGTAGTGGTAGTGACGGGTTATAGTTATAGTAGTGGTAGTGACTGGTTATAGTTATAGTAGTGGTAGTGACTGGTTATAGTTATAGTAGTGGTAGTGACTGGTTATAGTTATAGTAGTGGACCCTGATCTCTCTTTTGAAGAACATATCAAGACCATTTCGAGGACAGCTTTTTTCCATCTACGTAACATTGCAAAAATCAGAAACTTTCTGTCCAAAAATGATGCAGAAAAATTAATCCATGCTTTTGTCACTTCTAGGTTAGACTACTGCAATGCTCTATTTTCCGGCTACCCGGATAAAGCACTAAATAAACTTCAGTTAGTGCTAAATACGGCTGCTAGAATCCTGACTAGAACCAAAAATTTGATCATATTACTCCAGTGCTAGCCTCTCTACACTGGCTTCCTGTCAAAGCAAGGGCTGATTTCAAGGTTTTACTGCTAACCTACAAAGCATTACATGGGCTTGCTCCTACCTATCTCTCTGATTTGGTCCTGCCGTACATACCTATACGTACGCTACGGTCACAAGACGCAGGCCTCCTAATTGTCTCTAGAATTTCTAAGCAAACAGCTGGAGGCAGGGCTTTCTCCTATAGAGCTCCATTTTTATGGAACGGTCTGCCTACCCATGTCAGAGACGCAGACTCGGTCTCAACCTTTAAGTCTTTACTGAAGACTCATCTCTTCAGTGGGTCATATGATTGAGTGTAGTCTGGCCCAGGAGTGGGAAGGTGAACGGAAAGGCTCTGGAGCAACGAACCGCCCTTGCTGTCTCTGCCTGGCCGGTTCCCCTCTTTCCACTGGGATTCTCTGCCTCTAACCCTATTACAGGGGCTGAGTCACTGGCTTGCTGGGGCTCTCTCATGCCGTCCCTGGAGGGGGTGCGTCACCTGAGTGGGTTGATTCACTGTTGTGGTCATCCTGTCTGGGTTGGCGCCCCCCCCCCCCCTTGGGTTGTGCCGTGGCGGAGATCTTTGTGGGCTATACTCAGCCTTGTCTCAGGATGGTAAGTTGGTGGTTGAAGATATCCCTCTAGTGGTGTGGGGGCTGTGCTTTGGCAAAGTGGGTGGGGTTATATCCTTCCTGTTTGGCCCTGTCCGGGGGTGTCCTCGGATGGGGCCACAGTGTCTCCTGACCCCTCCTGTCTCAGCCTCCAGTATTTATGCTGCAGTAGTTTATGTGTCGGGGGGCTGGGGTCAGTTTGTTATATCTGGAGTACTTCTCCTGTCCTATTCGGTGTCCTGTGTGAATCTAAGTGTGCGTTCTCTAATTCTCTCCTTCTCTCTTTCTCTCTCTCGGAGGACCTGAGCCCTAGGACCATGCCCCAGGACTACCTGACATGATGACTCCTTGCTGTCCCCAGTCCACCTGGCCATGCTGCTGTTCCAGTTTCAACTGACCTGAGCCCTAGGACCATGCCCCAGGACTACCTGACATGATGACTCCTTGCTGTCCCCAGTCTACCTGGCCATGCTGCTGCTCCAGTTTCAACTTCCACCTGACTGTGCTGCTGCTCTAGTTTCAACTGTTCTGCCTTATTATTATTCGACCATGCTGGTCATTTATGAACATTGAACATCTTGACCATGTTCTGTTATAATCTCCACCCGGCACAGCCAGAAGAGGACTGGCCACCCCACATAGCCTGGTTCCTCTCTAGGTTTCTTCCTAGGTATTGGCCTTTCTAGGGAGTTTTTCCTAGCCACCGTGCTTCTCCACCTGCATTGCTTGCTGTTTGGGGTTTTAGGCTGGGTTTCTGTACAGCACTTTGAGATATCAGCTGATGTACGAAGGGCTATATAAATAAATTTGATTTGATTTGATTTAGTGGTAGTGACTGGTTATAGTTATAGTAATGGTAGTGACTGGTTATAGTTATAGTAGTGGTAGTGACTGGTTATAGTTATAGTAGTGGTAGTGACTGGTTATAGTAGTGGTAGTGACTGGTTATAGTTATATTAGTGGTAATGACTGGTTATAGTTATAGTAGTGGTAGTGTCTACAGTAGTAATGGTAGTGACTGGTTATAGTTATAGTAATGGTAGTGACTGGTTATAGTAGTGGTAGTGACTGGTTATAGTTATAGTAGTGGTAGTGACTGGTTATAGTTATAGTAGTGGTAGTGACTGGTTATAGTTATAGTAGTGGTAGTGACTGGTTATAGTAGTGGTAGTGACTGGTTATAGTTATATTAGTGGTAATGACTGGTTATAGTTATAGTAGTGGTAGTGTCTACAGTAGTAATGGTAGTGACTGGTTATAGTTATAGTAATGGTAGTGACTGGTTATAGTAGTGGTAGTGACTGGTTATAGTTATAGTAGTGATAGTGACTGGTTATAGTAGTGGTAGGGACTGGTTATAGTAGTGGTAGTGACTGGTTATAGTTATAGTAGTGGTAGCGACTGGTTATAGTTATAGTAGTGGTAGTGACTGGTTATAGTAGAGGTAGCGACTGGTTATAGTTATAGTAGTGGTAGTGACTGGTTATGGTTATAGTAGTGGTAGTGACTGGTTATAGTTATAGTAGTGGTAGTGACTGGTTATAGTAGTGGTAGTGACTGGTTATAGTTATATTAGTGGTAATGACTGGTTATAGTTATAGTAGTGGTAGTGTCTACAGTAGTAATGGTAGTGACTGGTTATAGTTATAGTAGTGGTAGTGACTGGTTATAGTAGTGGTAGTGACTGGTTATAGTTATAGTAGTGGTAGTGTCTGGTTATAGTTATAGTAGTGGTAGTGACTGGTTATAGTCATAGTAGTGGTAGTGACTGGTTATAGTAGTGGTAGTGACTGGTTATAGTTATAGTAGTGATAGTGACTGGTTATAGTTATAGTAGTGGTAGGGACTGGTTATAGTTATAGTAGTGATAGTGACTGGTTATAGTTATAGTAGTGATAGTGACTGGTTATAGTTATAGTAGTGGTAGTGACTGGTTATAGTAGTGGTAGTGACTGGTTATAGTAGTGGTAGTGACTGGTTATAGATATAGTAGTGGTAGTGACTGGTTATAGTTATAGTAGTGGTAGTGACTGGTTATAGTTATAGTAGTGGTAGTGACTGGGTATAGTTATAGTAGTGGTAGGGACTGGTTATAGTAGTGGTAGTGACTGGTTATAGTTATAGTAGTGATAGTGACTGGTTATAGTTATAGTAATGGTAGTGACTGGTTATAGTTATAGTACTGGTAGTGACTGGTTATAGTAGTGGTAGTGGTAGTGACTGGTTATAGTAGTGGTAGTGACTGGTTATAGTAGTGGTAGTGACTGGTTATAGCAGTGGTAGTGACTGGTTATAGTTATAGTAGTGGTAGTGACTGGTTATAGTAGTGGTAATGACTGGTTATAGTTATAGTAGTGGTAGTGACTGGTTATAGTAGTGGTAGTGACTGGTTATAGCAGTGGTAGTGACTGGTTATAGTAGTGGTAGTGACGGGTTATAGTTATAGTAGTGGTAGTGACTGGTTATAGTTATAGTAGTGGTAGTGACTGGTTATAGTTATAGTAGTGGTAGTGACTGGTTATAGTTATAGTATTGGTAGTGACTGGTTATAGTTATAGTAATGGTAGTGACTGGTTATAGTTATAGCAGTGGTAGTGACTGGTTATAGTAGTGGTAGTGACTGGTTATAGCAGTGGTAGTGACTGGTTATAGTAGTGGTAGTGACTGGTTATAGTAGTGGTAGTGACTGGTTATAGTAGTGGTAGTGACTGGTTATAGTAGTGGTAGTGACTGGTTATAGTAGTGGTAGTGACTGGTTATAGTAGTGGTAGTGTCTGGTTATAGTTATAGTAGTGGTAGTGTCTGGTTATAATAATGGTAGTGACTGGTTATAGTAGTGGTAGTGACTGGTTATAGCAGTGGTAGTGACTGGTTATAGTAGTGGTAGTGACTGGTTATAGTAGTGGTAGTGACTGGTTATAGTAGTGGTAGTGACTGGTTATAGTAGTGGTAGTGACTGGTTATAGTAGTGGTAGTGACTGGTTATAGTAGTGGTAGTGTCTGGTTATAGTTATAGTAGTGGTAGTGTCTGGTTATAATAATGGTAGTGACTGGTTATAGTAGTGGTAGTGACTGGTTATAGTAGTGGTAGTGGACTGGTTATAGTAGTGGTAGTGACTGGTTATAGTAGTGGTAGTGACTGGTTATAGTTATAGTAGTGGTAGTGACTGGTTATAGTATTGGTAGTGACTGGTTATAGTAGTGGTAGTGACTGGTTATAGTAGTGGTAGTGACTGGTTATAGTAGTGGTAGTGACTGGTTATAGTTATAGTAGTGGTAGTGACTGGTTATAGTAGTGGTAGTGACTGGTTATAGTAGTGGTAGTGACTGGTTATAGTTATAGTAGTGGTAGTGACTGGTTATAGTAGTGGTAGTGACTTGTTATAGTAGTGGTAGTGACTGGTTATAGTTATAGTAGTGGTAGTGACTGGTTATAGTATTGGTAGTGACTGGTTATAGTAGTGGTAGTGACTGGTTATAGTAGTGGTTAGTGACTGGTTATAGTAGTGGTAGTGACTGGTTATAGTTATAGTAGTGGTAGTGACTGGTTATAGTAGTGGTAGTGACTGGTTATAGTAGTGGTAGTGACTGGTTATAGTTATAGTAGTGGTAGTGACTGGTTATAGTAGTGGTAGTGACTGGTTATAGTAGTGGTAGTGACTGGTTATAGTAGTGGTAGTGACTGGTTATAGTAGTGGTAGTGACTGGTTATAGTAGTGGTAGTGTCTGTTTATAGTTATAGTAGTGGTAGTGTCTGGTTATAATAATGGTAGTGACTGGTTATAGTAGTGGTAGTGACTGGTTATAGTAGTGGTAGTGACTGGTTATAGTTATAGTAAGTGGTAGTGACTGGTTATAGTTATAGTAGTGGTAGTGACTGGTTATAGTAGTGGTAGTGATTGGGTTATAGTAGTGGTAGTGACTGGTTATAGTTATAGTAGTGGTAGTGACTGGTTATAGTAGTGGTAGTGACTGGTTTATAGTTAGTAGTGGTAGTGACTGGTATGGTAGGACTGGTTATAGTTATAGTAGTGGTAGTGACTGGTTATAGTAGTGGTAGTGACTGGTTATAGTTATAGTAGTGGTAGTGACTGGTTTATAGTTATAGTAGTGGTAGTGACTGGTTTATAGTTATAGTAGTGGTAGTGACTGGTTATAGTTATAGTAGTGGTAGTGGACTGGTTATAGTTATAGTAGTGATAGTGACTGGTTATAGTAGTGGTAGTGACTGGTTATAGTTATAGTAGTGATAGTGACTGGTTATAGTTATAGTAGTGAGAGTGACTGGTTATAGTAGTGGTATGGACTGGTTATAGTAGTGGTAGTGACTGGTTATAGTTTATAGTAGTGGTAGTGACTGTTATAGTTATAGTTAGTGGTAGTGACTGGTTATAGTTATAGTAAGTGGTAGTGACTGGTTTAAGTAGTGGTAGTGTCTGGTTATAGTTATAGTAGTGGTAGTGTCTGGTTATAATAATGGTAGTGACTGGTTATAGTAGTGGTAGTGACTGGTTATAGTAGTGGTAGTGACTGGTTATAGTTATAGTAGTGATAGTGACTGGTTATAGTTATAGTAGTGATAGTGACTGGTTATAGTAGTGGTAGGGACTGGTTATAGTAGTGGTAGTGACTGGTTATAGTTATAGTAGTGGTAGTGACTGGTTATAGTTATAGTAGTGGTAGTGACTGGTTATAGTTATAGTAGTGACTGGTTATAGTTATAGTAGTGATAGTGACTGGTTATAGTAGTGGTAGTGACTGGTTATAGTTATAGTACTGATAGTGACTGGTTATAGTTATAGTACTGATAGTGACTGGTTATAGTAGTGGTAGGGACTGGTTATAGTAGTGGTAGTGACTGGTTATAGTTATAGTAGTGGTAGTGACTGGTTATAGTTATAGTAGTGGTAGTGACTGGTTATAGTAGTGGTAGTGACTGGTTATAGTTATAGTAGTGGTAGTGGCTGGTTATAGTTATAGTAGTGGTAGTGACTGGTTATAGTTATAGTAGTGGTAGTGACTGGTTATAGTAATGGTAGTGACTGGTTATAGTTATAGTAGTGGTAGTGTCTACAGTAGTAATGGTAGTGACTGTTTATAGTTATAGTAGTGGCAGTGTCTACAGTAGTAATGGTGGGGACTGGTTATAGTTATAGTAGTGGTTGTGACTGGTTATAGTAGTGGTAGTGACTGGTTATAGTTATAGTAATGGTCGTGACTGTTTATAGTTATAGTAGTGGTAGTGACTGGTTATAGTAGTGGTAGGGACTGGTTATATTAGTGGTAGTGACTGGTTATAGTTATAGTAGTGGTAGTGTCTACAGTAGTAATGGTAGTGACTGGTTATAGTATTGATAGTGACTGGTTATAGTAGTGGTAGTGACTGGTTATAGTTATAGTAGTGGTAGTGACTGGTTATAGTAGAGGTAGTGACTGGTTATAGTTATAGTAGTGGTAGTGACTGGTTATAGTTATAGTAGTGGTAGTGACTGGTTAGAATAGTGTTAGTGACTGGTTATAGTTATAGTAGTGTTAGTGACTGGTTATAGTTTTAGTAGTGGTAGTGACTGGTTAAAGTAGTGGTAGTGACTGGTTATAGTTATAGTAGTGGTAGTGACTGGTTAGAATAGTGGTAGTGACTGGTTATAGTTATAGTAGTGTTAGTGACTGGTTAAAGTTATAGTAGTGGAAGTCACTGGTTATAGTTATAGTAGTGGTAGTGACTGGTTATAGTTATAGTAGTGGTAGTGTCTACAGTAGTAATGGTAGTGACTGGTTATAATTATAGTAGTGGCAGTGTCTACAGTAGTAATGGTGGGGACTGGTTATAGTTCTCTGCTGCCAGTGACTGGAACGAATTGCAAAAATCGCTAAAGTTGGAGACTTTTATCTCCCTCACCAACTTCAAACATCTGCAATCGGAGCAGTTAACCGATCGCTGCAGCTGTACATAGTCTATCGGTAAATAGCCCACCCATTTAGTGACTGGTTATAGTAGTGGTAGTGACTGGTTATAGTTATAGTAGTGGTAGTGACTGGTTATAGTAGTGGTAGTGACTGGTTATAGTTATAGTAGTGGTAGTGACTGGTTATAGTTATAGTAGTGGTAGTGACTGGTTATAGTTATAGTAGTGGTAGTGACTGGTTATAGTTATAGTAGTGATAGTGACTGGTTATAGTAGTGGTAGTGACTGGTTATAGTTATAGTAGTGATAGTGACTGGTTATAGTTATAGTAGTGATAGTGACTGGTTATAGTAGTGGTAGGGACTGGTTATAGTAGTGGTAGTGACTGGTTATAGTTATAGTAGTGGTAGTGACTGGTTATAGTTGTAGTAGTGGTAGTGACTGGTTATAGTTATAGTAGTGACTGGTTATAGTTATAGTAGTGATAGTGACTGGTTATAGTAGTGGTAGTGACTGGTTATAGTTATAGTACTGATAGTGACTGGTTATAGTTATAGTACTGATAGTGACTGGTTATAGTAGTGGTAGGGACTGGTTATAGTAGTGGTAGTGACTGGTTATAGTTATAGTAGTGGTAGTGACTGGTTATAGTAGTGGTAGTGACTGGTTATAGTTATAGTAGTGGTAGTGGCTGGTTATAGTTATAGTAGTGGTAGTGACTGGTTATAGTTATAGTAGTGGTAGTGACTGGTTATAGTAATGGTAGTGACTGGTTATAGTTATAGTAGTGGTAGTGTCTACAGTAGTAATGGTAGTGACTGTTTATAGTTATAGTAGTGGCAGTGTCTACAGTAGTAATGGTGGGGACTGGTTATAGTTATAGTAGTGGTTGTGACTGGTTATAGTAGTGGTAGTGACTGGTTATAGTTATAGTAATGGTCGTGACTGTTTATAGTTATAGTAGTGGTAGTGACTGGTTATAGTAGTGGTAGGGACTGGTTATATTAGTGGTAGTGACTGGTTATAGTTATAGTAGTGGTAGTGTCTACAGTAGTAATGGTAGTGACTGGTTATAGTATTGATAGTGACTGGTTATAGTAGTGGTAGTGACTGGTTATAGTTATAGTAGTGGTAGTGACTGGTTATAGTAGAGGTAGTGACTGGTTATAGTTATAGTAGTGGTAGTGACTGGTTATAGTTATAGTAGTGGTAGTGACTGGTTAGAATAGTGTTAGTGACTGGTTATAGTTATAGTAGTGTTAGTGACTGGTTATAGTTTTAGTAGTGGTAGTGACTGGTTAAAGTAGTGGTAGTGACTGGTTATAGTTATAGTAGTGGTAGTGACTGGTTAGAATAGTGGTAGTGACTGGTTATAGTTATAGTAGTGTTAGTGACTGGTTAAAGTTATAGTAGTGGAAGTCACTGGTTATAGTTATAGTAGTGGTAGTGACTGGTTATAGTTATAGTAGTGGTAGTGTCTACAGTAGTAATGGTAGTGACTGGTTATAATTATAGTAGTGGCAGTGTCTACAGTAGTAATGGTGGGGACTGGTTATAGTTCTCTGCTGCCAGTGACTGGAACGAATTGCAAAAATCGCTAAAGTTGGAGACTTTTATCTCCCTCACCAACTTCAAACATCTGCAATCGGAGCAGTTAACCGATCGCTGCAGCTGTACATAGTCTATCGGTAAATAGCCCACCCATTTAGTGACTGGTTATAGTAGTGGTAGTGACTGGTTATAGTTATAGTAGTGGTAGTGACTGGTTATAGTAGTGGTAGTGACTGGTTATAGTTATAGTAGTGGTAGTGACTGGTTATAGTTATAGTAGTGGTAGTGACTGGTTATAGTTATAGTAGTGGTAGTGACTGGTTATAGTTATAGTAGTGGTAGTGACTGGTTATAGTTATAGTAGTGATAGTGACTGGTTATAGTAGTGGTAGTGACTGGTTATAGTTATAGTAGTGATAGTGACTGGTTATAGTTATAGTAGTGATAGTGACTGGTTATAGTAGTGGTAGGGACTGGTTATAGTAGTGGTAGTGACTGGTTATAGTTATAGTAGTGGTAGTGACTGGTTATAGTTATAGTAGTGGTAGTGACTGGTTATAGTTATAGTAGTGACTGGTTATAGTTATAGTAGTGATAGTGACTGGTTATAGTAGTGGTAGTGACTGGTTATAGTTATAGTACTGATAGTGACTGGTTATAGTTATAGTACTGATAGTGACTGGTTATAGTAGTGGTAGGGACTGGTTATAGTAGTGGTAGTGACTGGTTATAGTTATAGTAGTGGTAGTGACTGGTTATAGTAGTGGTAGTGACTGGTTATAGTTATAGTAGTGGTAGTGGCTGGTTATAGTTATAGTAGTGGTAGTGACTGGTTATAGTTATAGTAGTGGTAGTGACTGGTTATAGTAATGGTAGTGACTGGTTATAGTTATAGTAGTGGTAGTGTCTACAGTAGTAATGGTAGTGACTGTTTATAGTTATAGTAGTGGCAGTGTCTACAGTAGTAATGGTGGGGACTGGTTATAGTTATAGTAGTGGTTGTGACTGGTTATAGTAGTGGTAGTGACTGGTTATAGTTATAGTAATGGTCGTGACTGTTTATAGTTATAGTAGTGGTAGTGACTGGTTATAGTAGTGGTAGGGACTGGTTATATTAGTGGTAGTGACTGGTTATAGTTATAGTAGTGGTAGTGTCTACAGTAGTAATGGTAGTGACTGGTTATAGTATTGATAGTGACTGGTTATAGTAGTGGTAGTGACTGGTTATAGTTATAGTAGTGGTAGTGACTGGTTATAGTAGAGGTAGTGACTGGTTATAGTTATAGTAGTGGTAGTGACTGGTTATAGTTATAGTAGTGGTAGTGACTGGTTAGAATAGTGTTAGTGACTGGTTATAGTTATAGTAGTGTTAGTGACTGGTTATAGTTTTAGTAGTGGTAGTGACTGGTTAAAGTAGTGGTAGTGACTGGTTATAGTTATAGTAGTGGTAGTGACTGGTTAGAATAGTGGTAGTGACTGGTTATAGTTATAGTAGTGTTAGTGACTGGTTAAAGTTATAGTAGTGGAAGTCACTGGTTATAGTTATAGTAGTGGTAGTGACTGGTTATAGTTATAGTAGTGGTAGTGTCTACAGTAGTAATGGTAGTGACTGGTTATAATTATAGTAGTGGCAGTGTCTACAGTAGTAATGGTGGGGACTGGTTATAGTTATAGTAGTGGTAGTGACTGGTTATAGTTATAGTAATGGTCGTGACTGTTTATAGTTATAGTAGTGGTAGTGACTGGTTATAGTAGTGGTAGTGACTGGTTATAGTTATATTAGTGGTAATGACTGGTTATAGTTATAGTAGTGGTAGTGTCTACAGTAGTAATGGTAGTGACTGGTTATAGTTATAGTAATGGTAGTGACTGGTTATAGTAGTGGTAGTGACTGGTTATAGTTATAGTAGTGGTAGTGATTGGTCATAGTTATAGTAGTGGTAGTGACTGGTTATAGTTATAGTAGTGGTAGTGACTGGTTATAGTAGTGGTAGTGACTGGTTATAGTTATATTAGTGGTAATGACTGGTTATAGTTATAGTAGTGGTAGTGTCTACAGTAGTAATGGTAGTGACTGGTTATAGTTATAGTAATGGTAGTGACTGGTTATAGTTATAGTAGTGGTAGTGACTGGTTATAGTTATAGTAGTGGTAGTGACTGGTTATAGTAGTGGTAGTGACTGGTTATAGTTATATTAGTGGTAATGACTGGTTATAGTTATAGTAGTGGTAGTGTCTACAGTAGTAATGGTAGTGACTGGTTATAGTTATAGTAATGGTAGTGACTGGTTATAGTAGTGGTAGTGACTGGTTATAGTTATAGTAGTGGTAGTGACTGGTTATAGTTATAGTAGTGGTAGTGACTGGTTATAGTTATAGTAGTGGTAGTGACTGGTTATAGTAGTGGTAGTGACTGGTTATAGTTATATTAGTGGTAATGACTGGTTATAGTTATAGTAGTGGTAGTGTCTACAGTAGTAATGGTAGTGACTGGTTATAGTTATAGTAATGGTAGTGGACTGGTTATAGTAGTGGTAGTGACTGGTTATAGTTATAGTAGTGATAGTGACTGGTTATAGTAGTGGTAGGGACTGGTTATAGTAGTGGTAGTGACTGGTTATAGTTATAGTAGTGGTAGCGACTGGTTATAGTTATAGTAGTGGTAGTGACTGGTTATAGTAGAGGTAGCGACTGGTTATAGTTATAGTAGTGGTAGTGACTGGTTATGGTTATAGTAGTGGTAGTGACTGGTTATAGTTATAGTAGTGGTAGTGACTGGTTATAGTAGTGGTAGTGACTGGTTATAGTTATATTAGTGGTAATGACTGGTTATAGTTATAGTAGTGGTAGTGTCTACAGTAGTAATGGTAGTGACTGGTTATAGTTATAGTAGTGGTAGTGACTGGTTATAGTAGTGGTAGTGACTGGTTATAGTTATAGTAGTGGTAGTGTCTGGTTATAGTTATAGTAGTGGTAGTGACTGGTTATAGTCATAGTAGTGGTAGTGACTGGTTATAGTAGTGGTAGTGACTGGTTATAGTTATAGTAGTGATAGTGACTGGTTATAGTTATAGTAGTGGTAGGGACTGGTTATAGTTATAGTAGTGATAGTGACTGGTTATAGTTATAGTAGTGATAGTGACTGGTTATAGTTATAGTAGTGGTAGTGACTGGTTATAGTAGTGGTAGTGACTGGTTATAGTAGTGGTAGTGACTGGTTATAGTTATATTAGTGGTAATGACTGGTTATAGTTATAGTAGTGGTAGTGTCTACAGTAGTAATGGTAGTGACTGGTTATAGTTATAGTAATGGTAGTGACTGGTTATAGTAGTGGTAGTGACTGGTTATAGTTATAGTAGTGATAGTGGCTGGTTATAGTAGTGGTAGGGACTGGTTATAGTAGTGGTAGTGACTGGTTATAGTTATAGTAGTGGTAGCGACTGGTTATAGTTATAGTAGTGGTAGTGACTGGTTATAGTAGAGGTAGCGACTGGTTATAGTTATAGTAGTGGTAGTGACTGGTTATGGTTATAGTAGTGGTAGTGACTGGTTATAGTTATAGTAGTGGTAGTGACTGGTTATAGTAGTGGTAGTGACTGGTTATAGTTATATTAGTGGTAATGACTGGTTATAGTTATAGTAGTGGTAGTGTCTACAGTAGTAATGGTAGTGACTGGTTATAGTTATAGTAGTGGTAGTGACTGGTTATAGTAGTGGTAGTGACTGGTTATAGTTATAGTAGTGGTAGTGTCTGGTTATAGTTATAGTAGTGGTAGTGACTGGTTATAGTCATAGTAGTGGTAGTGACTGGTTATAGTAGTGGTAGTGACTGGTTATAGTTATAGTAGTGATAGTGACTGGTTATAGTTATAGTAGTGGTAGGGACTGGTTATAGTTATAGTAGTGATAGTGACTGGTTATAGTTATAGTAGTGATAGTGACTGGTTATAGTTATAGTAGTGGTAGTGACTGGTTATAGTAGTGGTAGTGACTGGTTATAGTAGTGGTAGTGACTGGTTATAGATATAGTAGTGGTAGTGACTGGTTATAGTTATAGTAGTGGTAGTGACTGGTTATAGTTATAGTAGTGGTAGTGACTGGGTATAGTTATAGTAGTGGTAGGGACTGGTTATAGTAGTGGTAGTGACTGGTTATAGTAGTGGTAGGGACTGGTTATAGTAGTGGTAGTGACTGGTTATAGTTATAGTAGTGGTAGTGACTGGTTATAGTAGTGGTAGTGACTGGTTATAGTAGTGGTAGTGACTGGTTATAGTAGTGGTAGTGTCTGGTTATAGTTATAGTAGTGGTAGTGTCTGGTTATAATAATGGTAGTGACTGGTTATAGTAGTGGTAGTGACTGGTTATAGTAGTGGTAGTGACTGGTTATAGTTATAGTAGTGGTAGTGACTGGTTATAGTTATAGTAGTGGTAGTGACTGGTTATAGTAGTGGTAGTGATTGGTTATAGTAGTGGTAGTGACTGGTTATAGTTATAGTAGTGGTAGTGACTGGTTATAGTAGTGGTAGTGACTGGTTATAGTTATAGTAGTGGTAGTGACTGGTTATAGTAGTGGTAGTGACTGGTTATAGTTATAGTAGTGGTAGTGACTGGTTATAGTTATAGTAGTGGTAGTGACTGGTTATAGTTTATAGTAGTGGTAGTGACTGGTTATAGTTATAGTAGTGGTAGTGACTGGTTATAGTTATAGTAGTGATAGTGACTGGTTATAGTAGTGGTAGTGACTGGTTATAGTTATAGTAGTGATAGTGACTGGTTATAGTTATAGTAGTGGTAGGGACTGGTTATAGTAGTGGTAGTGACTGGTTATAGTTATAGTAGTGGTAGTGACTGGTTATAGTTATAGTAGTGGTAGTGACTGGTTATAGTTATAGTAGTGACTGGTTATAGTTATAGTAGTGATAGTGACTGGTTATAGTTGTGGTAGTGACTGGTTATAGTTATAGTAGTGGTAGTGACTGGTTATAGTAGTGGTAGTGACTGGTTATAGTAGTGGTAGTGACTGGTTATAGTTATAGTAGTGGTAGTGACTGGTTATAGTAGTGGTAGTGACTGGTTATAGTAGTGGTAGTGACTGGTTATAGTAGTGGTAGTGACTGGTTATAGTAGTGGTAGTGACTGGTTATAGTAGTGGTAGTGACTGGTTATAGTAGGTAGTGACTGGTTAGTGTCTGGTTATAGTTATAGTAGTGGTAGTGTCTGGTTATAATAATGGTAGTGACTGGTTATAGTAGTGGTAGTGACTGGTTATAGTAGTGGTAGTGACTGGTTATAGTTATAGTAGTGGTAGTGACTGGTTATAGTTATAGTAGTGGTAGTGACTGGTTATAGTAGTGGTAGTGACTGGTTATAGTTATAGTAGTGGTAGTGACTGGTTATAGTAGTTTTAGTGACTGGTTATAGTTATAGTAGTGGTAGTGACTGGTTATAGTAGTGGTAGTGACTGGTTATAGTTATAGTAGTGGTAGTGACTGGTTATAGTTATAGTAGTGGTAGTGACTGGTTATAGTTATAGTAGTGGTAGTGACTGGTTATAGTTATAGTAGTGGTAGTGACTGGTTATAGTTATAGTAGTGATAGTGACTGGTTATAGTAGTGGTAGTGACTGGTTATAGTTATAGTAGTGATAGTGACTGGTTATAGTTATAGTAGTGATAGTGACTGGTTATAGTAGTGGTAGGGACTGGTTATAGTAGTGGTAGTGACTGGTTATAGTTATAGTAGTGGTAGTGACTGGTTATAGTTATAGTAGTGGTAGTGACTGGTTATAGTTATAGTAGTGGTAGTGACTGGTTATAGTTATAGTAGTGATAGTGACTGGTTATAGTAGTGGTAGTGACTGGTTATAGTTATAGTTATAGTACTGATAGTGACTGGTTATAGTTATAGTACTGATAGTGACTGGTTATAGTAGTGGTAGGGACTGGTTATAGTAGTGGTAGTGACTGGTTATAGTTATAGTAGTGGTAGTGACTGGTTATAGTTATAGTAGTGGTAGTGACTGGTTATAGTAGTGGTAGTGACTGGTTATAGTTATAGTAGTGGTAGTGGCTGGTTATAGTTATAGTAGTGGTAGTGACTGGTTATAGTTATAGTAGTGGTAGTGACTGGTTATAGTAATGGTAGTGACTGGTTATAGTTATAGTAGTGGTAGTGTCTACAGTAGTAATGGTAGTGACTGTTTATAGTTATAGTAGTGGCAGTGTCTACAGTAGTAATGGTGGGGACTGGTTATAGTTATAGTAGTGGTTGTGACTGGTTATAGTAGTGGTAGTGACTGGTTATAGTTATAGTAATGGTCGTGACTGTTTATAGTTATAGTAGTGGTAGTGACTGGTTATAGTAGTGGTAGGGACTGGTTATATTAGTGGTAGTGACTGGTTATAGTTATAGTAGTGGTAGTGTCTACAGTATTAATGGTAGTGACTGGTTATAGTATTGATAGTGACTGGTTGTAGTAGTGGTAGTGACTGGTTATAGTTATAGTAGTGGTAGTGACTGGTTATAGTAGAGGTAGTGACTGGTTATAGTTATAGTAGTGGTAGTGACTGGTTATAGTTATAGTAGTGGTAGTGACTGGTTAGAATAGTGTTAGTGACTGGTTATAGTTATAGTAGTGTTAGTGACTGGTTATAGTTTTAGTAGTGGTAGTGACTGGTTAAAGTAGTGGTAGTGACTGGTTATAGTTATAGTAGTGGTAGTGACTGGTTAGAATAGTGGTAGTGACTGGTTATAGTTATAGTAGTGTTAGTGACTGGTTAAAGTTATAGTAGTGGAAGTCACTGGTTATAGTTATAGTAGTGGTTGTGACTGGTTATAGTTATAGTAGTGGTAGTGTCTACAGTAGTAATGGTAGTGACTGGTTATAATTATAGTAGTGGCAGTGTCTACAGTAGTAATGGTGGGGACTGGTTATAGTTATAGTAGTGGTAGTGACTGGTTATAGTTATAGTAATGGTCGTGACTGTTTATAGTTATAGTAGTGGAAGGGACTGGTTATAGTAGTGGCAGTGACTGGTTATAGTAGTGGTAGGGACTGTAGTAGTAATGGTAGTGACTGGTTATAGTATTGATAGTGACTGGTTATAGTAGTGGTAGTGACTGGTTATAGTTATAGTACTGGTAGTGACTGGTTATAGTAGTGGTAGTGACTGGTTATAGTAGTGGTAGGGACTGGTTATAGTTATAGTAGTGGTAGGGACTGGTTATAGTAGTGGTAGTGACTGGTTATAGTTATAGTAGTGGTAGTGACTGGTTATAGTTATAGTAGTGGTAGTGACTGGTTATAGTTATAGTAGTGGTAGGGACTGGTTATAGTAGTGGCAGTGACTGGTTATAGTAGTGGTAGGGACTGGTTAAAGTAGTGGTAGTGACTGGTTATAGTTATAGTAGTGGTAGTGACTGGTTACAGTAGTGGTAGTGACTGGTTATAGTTATAGTAGTGGTAGTGACTGGTTATAGTAGTGGTAGTGACTGGTTATAGTTATAGTAGTGGTAGTGTCTGGTTATAGTTATAGTAGTGGTAGTGTCTACAGTAGTAATGGTGGGGACTGGTTATAGTTATAGTAGTGGTAGTGTCTACAGTAGTAATGGTAGTGACTGGTTATAGTTATAGTAGTGGTAGTTTCTACAGTAGTAATGGTAGTGACTGGTTATAGTTATAGTAGTGGTAGTGTCTACAGTAGTAATGGTGGGGACTGGTTATAGGTATGCTATACAGTTGTTGCTCAATATGCGATAATGTGACTAGACTGTCATTGTAAACAACAGCCAACTTTCCGGGTCATGGACATGTCTCATAGGGGCAGAAAGCTTAAATTATTGTTAATCTAACTACAGTGTCCAATTTACTGTAGCGATTAAAGCAACAAAATACCCTGCTATTGTTTGAGGAAAGCGCACAAAAACAAAAACACTTACCACGGCAACTGGTTTGATACATTCACCTCTGAAGGTAAATCATGTACTTACATTCAGTAATCCGGCTCTGATTGGTCATCCTGAGGGTCCCAGAGAGAAAATCTAGTGTAGTTTTGTTTGATCAAATTCTTTTTTATATTTAAATGTAGTAACTGGGTTCTTTGACCCTACTGCTGTCTTTGACTCCACACTCACCCCGCACGGTCCTCTAGATGCTTTTGTATGTTCTCTATAGTTGGATGTAGCTTATATAAAACTGGTGATTTGTCCTTTTCTTGGGTTGTTTTAGCTGCCCTGAATTTGCCTGTCCAGTTTGGTGGTTATACGTGTTGCTAGTATGTACTAACTGTCCAGAAAAAAAACGATGGTTCAAAAATAAAAATAAACATTCCTGTCACACTCTGACCATTATTTGCGTTGTTTGTTTCTATGTTTTGTTTGTTCAGGGTGTGATATGAGTGGGCATTCTATGTTGCATGTCTAGTTCGTCTGTTTCTATGTGTTTTGGCCTCATATGATTCTCAAACAGGGGCAGGTGTTTGTCGTTCTCTAACCAGACAGTACTCTAAGTGTGATAGGACCAGGGATTGACTATAATACCGGACAGTACTCTAAGTGTGATGGGACCAGGGATTGACCATATAACTGGACAGTACTCTAAGTACTCTAAGTGTGATAGGACCAGGGATTGACCATATAACTGGACAGTACTCTAAGTACTCTAAGTGTGATAGGACCAGGGATTGACCATATAACTGGACAGTACTCTAAGTACTCTAAGTGTGATGGGACCAGGGATTGACCATATAACTGGACAGTACTCTAAGTACTCTAAGTGTGATAGGACCAGGGATTGACCATATAACTGGACAGTACTCTAAGTACTCTAAGTGTGATAGGACCAGGGATTGACTATATAACTGGACAGTACTCAGGGATTGACCATATAACCAGACAGTACTCTAAGTGTGATAGGACCAGGGATTGAACATATAACTGGACAGTACTGTAAGTGTGATAGGACCAGGGATTGACCATATAACCAGACAGTACTGTAAGTGTGATCGGACCAGGGATTGACCATATAACCGGACAGTACTGTAAGTGTGATAGGACCAGGGATTGACCATATAACCGGACAGTACTCTAAGTGTGATAGGACCAGGGATTGACCATATAACCAGACAGTACTCTAAGTGTTATAGGACCAGGGATTGAATCACCTGATTCAGTGTGCTAGATGTTAAATACTCTGAACATTGTCTTGTAACAGTAATTCCCTTACCCATCTTAATAACAATATTATCTGTGTTCTGACCATGATAAAGCTGTGTCCAACATTGTCGGAACTAGAAGCACAAGCATTTCGCTACACTCGCATTAACATCTGCTAACCACGTGTATGTGACAAATAACATTTGATTTGATTTGATTTGATTTGACACCTAGTAGTTTAGTTTTTTTTCACTTGCTCTACATGCATTCTATTCATCAACAAATTCAATTGGGGATCATCAGCAAGCATATATATTGAACCAAATACAATACATTTAGTTTTAGAAATGTTCAACACCAATTTATTCATATCAACCGACTCAGTACATCTCAGTACGTCATTAACATTCTGATGCTTTGCTGTACATTGTAGAGTCATCAACATACATGCCCACCATTGCTTTGTTCATTACTGAAGGTTAATCATTAGTAAAGATAGAGAAGTGAGCCTAGGGAAATTCCTTGAGGAACACCACAGTGTTTTACTGTTTGAAAAGCTACCATTAAAATAACACTTCAGATTACTTTCCATCCAGGATAGAGCTGCAGACTTAAAACCAGGGCCAGTTTTGGTATTGTAGTTTTCTTAGTGAGTGAGTCCTGATTGAATCCTCTGTAGGACTTGCGGTAGATTACGTTAGAGCCTTCCTTTGGTGTTGTAGTTTTCCTAGTGAGTGAGTCCTGATTGAATCCTCTGTAGGACTTCACCGCAAAGGGACGATGGACGGGGCCATGTACCGTCACATCTTGGGTGAGAACCTCCTTCCCTCAGCCAGGGCATTGAAAATGGGTCGTGGATGGGTTTTCCAGCATGACAATGACCCAAAACAGACGGCCAAGGCAACAAAAGAGTGGCTCAAGAAGAAGCACATTAAAGTCCTGGAGTGGCCTAGCCAGTCTCCAGACCTTAATCCCATAGAAAATCTGTGGGGGGAGCTGAAGGTTTGAGTTGCCAAACGTCAGCCTCGAAAACTTAATAACTTGGAGAAGATCTGCAAAGAGGAGTGGGACAAAATCCATCCTGAGATGTGTGCAAACCTGGTGGCCAACTACAAGAAACGTCTGACCTCTGTGATTGCCAACAAGAGTTTTGCCAGCAAGTACAGTCTCACTGCAGAATTGGACTTTTCAAGGCATTTCCCGACATCCTCAAGACATGGATAGATGTCCGATTTCGATGTCGCTCTTGAGCAATCTGCCTGGTGTGTGTGTGTGTGTTCTCTGATTAACACTGTATTGTTGGTTGTTGTCTCACAAAAAGATATAAAAACAACATAATGAAATAATTCAGTCAACATACACACATCAAAAGAGGTTTATTTATACAGCTCTTTTTTTACATCAAAAAATTACCATGATGAATGTTTTTATTCCATGGTAAATGGGAAACTATTTACCTTCAATAAAGGCTTTACAGATGTTTTTACTGAAAATGTACTCACAGGGTTTATGAATGGTGTGTGTGTGTACGCGAATGTCTGAAAGGTTCAGTAATTACAGGGTTTATTATGCATTTTGTTAGTGGTGAATTAGAGACATTGTTGAATACATTCACATTGAATACACTTTGGTTGTGGACAACAATTATGGAAATGAATCACTGGTTTTAGCACGTTTGTTTTGGAAATGTTGCTGATGTCAGACATAAGCACACTCTTTGGTCTCTGTTCAATCAGCTCCGCTTCGGCCGACACCCTCGTTGCTGTGCTGTCGGCGGTGAAACTGGGTCAGATCCATAAAAACGCTCTTTTGCTTAAAGTGGACGTATTAATAGAAATCCCATCACGGTTTGTGAGTCTATGAATCTGACCTACACTCGGTTTGTTGTTTCTTACGGAAAAAGTTTATAGGAAATAGTTTTTCTGGGATAGGCGGGACGCAAATGTCCCACTTGGCCAATTGCCAGGGAAAATGCAGAGCGCCAGATTCAAATAAAATACTATACAATTTAAACTTTCATTAAATCACACATGTATGATACCAAATTAAAGCTGCACTCGTTGTGAATCCAGCCAACATGTCAGATTTCAAAAAGGCTTTTCGGCGAAAGCATAAGAAGCTATTATCTGATGACAGCACAACAGTAAACAAAGAGAGAAATAATATTTCAACCCTGCAGGCGCTACACAAAACGCAGAAATAAAATATAAAACATGCATTACCTTTGACGAGCTTCTTTTGTTGGCACTCCAATATGTCCCATAAACATCACAAATGGTCCTTTTGTTTGATTAATTCCGTCGATATATATCCAAAATGTCCATTTTTTTGGCAGGGTTGGATCCAGAAATAAACAGCATCCAATTTGCGCAACGTCACTACAAAATATTTCAAAAGTTGCCTGTAAACTTTGCCAAAACATTTCAAACTACTTTTGTAATACAACTTTAGGTGTTTTTAAACATTAATAATCGATCAAATTGAAGACGGGTCTATCTGTGTTCAATACAGGACAACAACAAACTGACGCTACTTTTCTATTCTTGCCCAACTCTTAACAGTGTTACACTGTTTCAAGATGGCCGTACTTCTTCATTTCACAAAGGAATAACCTCAACCATTTTCCAAAGACTGGTGACATCCTGTGGAAGCGTTAGGAACTGCAAACAAGTGCCTTAGAAATCCAGTTCCCCAGTGGAAACACATTGAATAGACAGTGGCCTCAATTTGTTTTTTTTCTGAATGGTTAGTCCTCGGGGTTTTGCCTGCTACATAAGTTCTGTTATACTCACAGACATGATTCAAACAGTTTTAGAAACTTCAGAGTGTTTTCTATCCAAATCTACTAATAATATGCATATCTTATATTCTTGGCATGAGTAGCAGGAAGTTGAAATTGGGCATGCTATTTATCCAAAAGTGAAAATGCTGCCCCCTATCCCAAAGAGGTTTTAATCAAAGTTCAAGTTCTGATAGCTAAGGGTTTTGCGACATGGTTCGCTTTTTTGACCGCAAATTTGTGTCCCAGAGTCCAGCAAAAATAAGCACAATAGTTAACGGTTATACGTATATATGCTTTGCAGGTGCGGCTAGGGCACACAGAATTTCAGTTCAGTACAGCCAAGGGGTCGATGAGTCTGGTGGTACTGACCTGCTCCAATCTACTGGACAGATGGTAAGCTCAACTCCGCGGCAAGTGGAGACTGCACATCGGCAAGGCGCAGGTTGTCGGGTGGGAGGCAATCTAGTCGGCTTCCATATATCCTATAAGATCAGATCCAGCTATTAAACAGCTTTGCCCCGCTGGAGGCAGACGTACTGGCCCAGAGACTGACAGTCTGGGTTTGGTAACGCTCCATTCCACCCTGTCATAACAACCAACAGAGACTGACAGTCTGGGTTTGGTAACGCTCCAGTCCACCCTGTCATAACAACCAACAGAGACTGACAGTCTGGGTTTGGTAACGCTCCATTCCACCCTGTCATAACAACCAACAGAGACTGACAGTCTGGGTTTGGTAACGCTCCAGTCCACCCTGTCATAACAACCAACAGAGACTGACAGTCTGGGTTTGGTAACGCTCCAGTCCACCCTGTCATAACAACCAACAGAGACTGACAGTCTGGGTTTGGTAACGCTCCAGTCCACCCTGTCATAACAACCAACAGAGACTGACAGTCTGGGTTTGGTAACGCTCCAGTCCACCCTGTCATAACAACCAACAGAGACTGACAGTCTGGGTTTGGTAACGCTCCAGTCCTCCCTGTCATAACAACCAACAGAGACTGACAGTCTGGGTTTGGTAACGCTCCAGTCCTCCCTGTCATATCAACCAACAGAGACTGACAGTCTGGGTTTGGTAACGCTCCAGTCCTCCCTGTCATAATAACCAACAGAGACTGACAGTCTGGGTTTGGTAACGTTCCAGTCCACCCTGTCATAACAACCAACAGAGACTGACAGTCTGGGTTTGGTAACGCTCCAGTCCACCCTGTCATAACAACCAACAGAGACTGACAGTCTGGGTTTGGTAACGCTCCAGTCCTCCCTGTCATAACAACCAACAGAGACTGACAGTCTGGGTTTGGTAACGCTCCAGTCCTCCCTGTCATAACAACCAACAGAGACTGACAGTCTGGGTTTGGTAACGCTCCAGTCCACCCTGTCATAACAACCAACAGAGACTGACAGTCTGGGTTTGGTAACGCTCCAGTCCTCCCTGTCATAACAACCAACAGAGACTGACAGTCTGGGTTTGGTAACGCTCCAGTCCTCCCTGTCATAACAACCAACAGAGACTGACAGTCTGGGTTTGGTAACGCTCCAGTCCACCCTGTCATAACAACCAACAGAGACTGACAGTCTGGGTTTGGTAACACTCCATTCCTCCCTGTCATAACCACCAACAGAGACTGACAGTCTGGGTTTGGTAACGCTCCAGTCCTCCCTGTCATAATAACCAACAGAGACTGACAGTATGGGTTTGGTAACGCTCCAGTCCACCCTGTCATAACAACCAACAGAGACTGACAGTCTGGGTTTGGTAACGCTCCAGTCCACCCTGTCATAACAACCAACAGAGACTGACAGTCTGGGTTTGGTAACGCTCCAGTCCACCCTGTCATAACAACCAACAGAGACTGACAGTCTGGGTTTGGTAACGCTCCAGTCCTCCCTGTCATAACAACCAACAGAGACTGACAGTCTGGGTTTGGTAACGCTCCAGTCCTCCCTGTCATAATAACCAACAGAGACTGACAGTCTGGGTTTGGTAACGCTCCAGTCCTCCCTGTCATAACAACCAACAGAGACTGACAGTCTGGGTTTGGTAACGCTCCAGTCCACCCTGTCATAACAACCAACAGAGACTGACAGTCTGGGTTTGGTAACGCTCCAGTCCACCCTGTCATAACAACCAACAGAGACTGACAGTCTTGGTTTGGTAACGCTCCAGTCCTCCCTGTCATAACAACCAACAGAGACTGACAGTCTGGGTTTGGTAACGCTCCAGTCCACCCTGTCATAACAACCAACAGAGACTGACAGTCTGGGTTTGGTAACGCTCCAGTCCTCCCTGTCATAACAACCAACAGAGACTGACAGTCTGGGTTTGGTAACGCTCCAGTCCACCCTGTCATAACAACCAACAGAGACTGACAGTCTGGGTTTGGTAACGCTCCAGTCCACCCTGTCATAACAACCAACAGAGACTGACAGTCTGGGTTTGGTAACGCTCCAGTCCACCCTGTCATAACAACCAACAGAGACTGACAGTCTGGGTTTGGTAACGCTCCAGTCCACCCTGTCATAACAACCAACAGAGACTGACAGTCTGGGTTTGGTAACGCTCCAGTCCACCCTGTCATAACAACCAACAGAGACTGACAGTCTGGGTTTGGTAACGCTCCAGTCCACCCTGTCATAACAACCAACAGAGACTGACAGTCTGGGTTTGGTAACGCTCCAGTCCACCCTGTCATAACAACCAACAGAGACTGACAGTCTGGGTTTGGTAACGCTCCAGTCCACCCTGTCATAACAACCAACAGAGACTGACAGTCTGGGTTTGGTAACGCTCCAGTCCACCCTGTCATAACAACCAACAGAGACTGACAGTCTGGGTTTGGTAACGCTCCAGTCCACCCTGTCATAACAACCAACAGAGACTGACAGTCTGGGTTTGGTAACGCTCCAGTCCACCCTGTCATAACAACCAACAGAGACTGACAGTCTGGGTTTGGTAACGCTCCAGTCCTCCCTGTCATAACAACCAACAGAGACTGACAGTCTGGGTTTGGTAACGCTCCAGTCCTCCCTGTCATAACAACCAACAGAGACTGACAGTCTGGGTTTGGTAACGCTCCAGTCCTCCCTGTCATAACAACCAACAGAGACTGACAGTCTGGGTTTGGTAACGCTCCAGTCCACCCTGTCATAACAACCAACAGAGACTGACAGTCTGGGTTTGGTAACGCTCCAGTCCTCCCTGTCATAACAACCAACAGAGACTGACAGTCTGGGTTTGGTAACGCTCCAGTCCTCCCTGTCATATCAACCAACAGAGACTGACAGTCTGGGTTTGGTAACGCTCCAGTCCTCCCTGTCATAATAACCAACAGAGACTGACAGTCTGGGTTTGGTAACGTTCCAGTCCACCCTGTCATAACAACCAACAGAGACTGACAGTCTGGGTTTGGTAACGCTCCAGTCCACCCTGTCATAACAACCAACAGAGACTGACAGTCTGGGTTTGGTAACGCTCCAGTCCTCCCTGTCATAACAACCAACAGAGACTGACAGTCTGGGTTTGGTAACGCTCCAGTCCTCCCTGTCATAACAACCAACAGAGACTGACAGTCTGGGTTTGGTAACGCTCCAGTCCACCCTGTCATAACAACCAACAGAGACTGACAGTCTGGGTTTGGTAACGCTCCAGTCCTCCCTGTCATAACAACCAACAGAGACTGACAGTCTGGGTTTGGTAACGCTCCAGTCCTCCCTGTCATAACAACCAACAGAGACTGACAGTCTGGGTTTGGTAACGCTCCAGTCCACCCTGTCATAACAACCAACAGAGACTGACAGTCTGGGTTTGGTAACACTCCATTCCTCCCTGTCATAACAACCAACAGAGACTGACAGTCTGGGTTTGGTAACGCTCCAGTCCTCCCTGTCATAATAACCAACAGAGACTGACAGTATGGGTTTGGTAACGCTCCAGTCCACCCTGTCATAACAACCAACAGAGACTGACAGTCTGGGTTTGGTAACGCTCCAGTCCACCCTGTCATAACAACCAACAGAGACTGACAGTCTGGGTTTGGTAACGCTCCAGTCCACCCTGTCATAACAACCAACAGAGACTGACAGTCTGGGTTTGGTAACGCTCCAGTCCTCCCTGTCATAACAACCAACAGAGACTGACAGTCTGGGTTTGGTAACGCTCCAGTCCTCCCTGTCATAATAACCAACAGAGACTGACAGTCTGGGTTTGGTAACGCTCCAGTCCTCCCTGTCATAACAACCAACAGAGACTGACAGTCTGGGTTTGGTAACGCTCCAGTCCACCCTGTCATAACAACCAACAGAGACTGACAGTCTGGGTTTGGTAACGCTCCAGTCCACCCTGTCATAACAACCAACAGAGACTGACAGTCTTGGTTTGGTAACGCTCCAGTCCTCCCTGTCATAACAACCAACAGAGACTGACAGTCTGGGTTTGGTAACGCTCCAGTCCTCCCTGTCATAACAACCAACAGAGACTGACAGTCTGGGTTTGGTAACGCTCCAGTCCTCCCTGTCATAACAACCAACAGAGACTGACAGTCTGGGTTTGGTAACGCTCCAGTCCACCCTGTCATAACAACCAACAGAGACTGACAGTCTGGGTTTGGTAACGCTCCAGTCCACCCTGTCATAACAACCAACAGAGACTGACAGTCTGGGTTTGGTAACGTTCCAGTCCACCCTGTCATAACAACCAACAGAGACTGACAGTCTGGGTTTGGTAACGCTCCAGTCCACCCTGTCATAACAACCAACAGAGACTGACAGTCTGGGTTTGGTAACGCTCCAGTCCACCCTGTCATAACAACCAACAGAGACTGACAGTCTGGGTTTGGTAACGCTCCAGTCCACCCTGTCATAACAACCAACAGAGACTGACAGTCTGGGTTTGGTAACGCTCCAGTCCACCCTGTCATAACAACCAACAGAGACTGACAGTCTGGGTTTGGTAACGCTCCAGTCCACCCTGTCATAACAACCAACAGAGACTGACAGTCTGGGTTTGGTAACGCTCCAGTCCACCCTGTCATAACAACCAACAGAGACTGACAGTCTGGGTTTGGTAACGCTCCAGTCCACCCTGTCATAACAACCAACAGAGACTGACAGTCTGGGTTTGGTAACGCTCCAGTCCACCCTGTCATAACAACCAACAGAGACTGACAGTCTGGGTTTGGTAACGCTCCAGTCCACCCTGTCATAACAACCAACAGAGACTGACAGTCTGGGTTTGGTAACGCTCCAGTCCACCCTGTCATAACAACCAACAGAGACTGACAGTCTGGGTTTGGTAACGCTCCAGTCCACCCTGTCATAACAACCAACAGAGACTGACAGTCTGGGTTTGGTAACGCTCCAGTCCACCCTGTCATAACAACCAACAGAGACTGACAGTCTGGGTTTGGTAACGCTCCAGTCCTCCCTGTCATAACAACCAACAGAGACTGACAGTCTGGGTTTGGTAACGCTCCAGTCCTCCCTGTCATAACAACCAACAGAGACTGACAGTCTGGGTTTGGTAACGCTCCAGTCCTCCCTGTCATAACAACCAACAGAGACTGACAGTCTGGGTTTGGTAACGCTCCAGTCCACCCTGTCATAACAACCAACAGAGACTGACAGTCTGGGTTTGGTAACGCTCCAGTCCACCCTGTCATAACAACCAACAGAGACTGACAGTCTGGGTTTGGTAACGCTCCAGTCCACCCTGTCATAACAACCAACAGAGACTGACAGTCTGGGTTTGGTAACGCTCCAGTCCTCCCTGTCATAACAACCAACAGAGACTGACAGTCTGGGTTTGGTAACGTTCCAGTCCACCCTGTCATAACAACCAACAGAGACTGACAGTCTGGGTTTGGTAACGCTCCAGTCCACCCTGTCATAACAACCAACAGAGACAAGCCAAAGCACATTTATATAATGAATGAATCGGGTTTAGACTCTTAAATATAAAAGCATTAAACTAGTCCTAATAAAAGTGAATCCATTGCTTAAAAATTGCATTTTTGTTTTTATGCAGATTGCCATGTCTCATTTTCAAAGTATCTCTTTTTTCAAAAAGCATTGCAGAGCTGGCTACAATTTAAATTTCATCCACCTGAACGGATAGAACAAATATTACAACAAATATTACGACTGGACTCAAATGCGTTGATAAAATACTTGTATTTTGTTCTTAAATGTTATTAAATGTATTTATGGGAAAGATGTTTGAAAATTATATTTAGTTTATAAATGATTTTCCAAATTGGAATGGTAGAGTTATGTCTTTCATGGAGTTATCAGAATTGTATGGGAAGGTCTGCTCAATCCAAGAGTACAACCAATTGATTACAGCATGGAGGAGGCAGGTGGCAGCGGGAGGAGGTGGGAGGAAGTCGGGAACTGGTCTGTCAGCCCAATATAAAGGGTCAAAACTGGCGGAGGAAAATAATAGCATAAATAGGAAAGTATACCAGTTTAATTTGACAGCCGTGTCATACAGCAAAATAGTTAGGAAGAGATTTTTGATGTACCGATGCTATGGTACAGGTTGTATGAGTTGATATATTAAACGATGCAAGATTCAAGACTTCATGCTTTTCAGCTAAAATTATCATATGGAATTCTTTCCTCCAACAAAATGATAAATACTTGGGGCATTCAAAAAGCTCTGCAGATTTTGTTGTGAGGATACAGAATCAATAGACCATTTATTTTGGTATTGCCCTCAGGTAGCCTGTTTCTGGTCTCAGGTTCAGGAATGGCTGAAAATGCAAAACATTGATGTACAATTGACCCTAGAAAAAGTAATTTTTGGTGCTCTAGAGAGACCGGGTCAGTTACTAATATACTAATACTCTTAGTAAAAGTATTGGATCTTCAACAATCTGTGGATTCTATTCAATTAGATAGATTGAAATTGTATGCTAAACATCACAGCATAGTTGAAAGATATACACTGCCTTGCAGAAGGATTCATCCCTCTTGGCATTTTTACTGTTTTGTTGCATTACAACACGTAATTGAAATAGATTTTTCTTTGGATTTCATGTAATTGACATACACAATAAATCCAAATTGATGAAGTGAAATTGTGGTGTCTGATTAAATGTCAGAAATTGTGAAAAACTGAGTTTAAATGTATTTGGCTAAGGTGTATGTAAACTTCAGACAACTGTATAGTCGCCCCCTTTGCTGTGAAGCCCCTAAATAAGGTCTGGTGCAACCAATTACCTTCTGAAGTCACATAATTGCACCTGTGTGCAATCTAAGTGTCACATGATCTGTCACATGATCTCAGTATGTATACACCTGTTCTGAAAGGCCCCAGAGTCTGCAACACCACTAAGCAAGGAGTATCACCAAGAAAGCAGCACCATGAAGACCAAGGAGCGCTCTAAACAGGTCAGGGACAAAGTTGTGGAGAAGTACAGATCAGGGTTGGGTTATAAAAAAATATCTGAAACTTTGAACATCCCACGGAGCACCATTAAATCCATTATTTAAAAAAATTGAAAGAATATGGCACCACAGCACACCTGCCAAGAGAAGGCCGCACACCAAAACTCACGGACCAGGCAAGGAGGACATTAATCAGAGGGGCAACAAAGAGACCAAAGATAACCCTGAAGGAGCTGCAAGCTCCACAGTGGAGATTGGAGTATCTGTCCATAGGACCACGTCAAGCCGTACAGTCCATAGAGCTGGGATTTACGGAAGAGTGGCCAGAAAAAAGCCATTGCTTTTCACCAAAAGGCATGTGGGAGACTCCCTGAACGATGAGACTAAAATTGAGCTTTTTGGCCATCAAGTAAAAGGATATGTCTGGTGCAAAACCAACACCTCTCATCACCCCGAGAACCCTATCCCCACAGTGAAGCATGGTGGTGGCAGCATAATGCTGTGGGGATGTTATTCATTGGCAGGGACTGGGAAACTGGTCAGAATTGAAGGATTGGTGGATGGCGCCTAATACAGGGAAATTCTCAAGGGAAACCTGTTTCAGTCTTCCAGAGATTTGAGACTGTGACGGAGGTTCACCTTCCAGCAGGACAATGACCCTAAGCATACTGCTAAAGCAACACTCGAGTGGTTTAAGGAGAAACATTGAAATGTCTTGGAGTGGCCTAGTCAAAGTGCCTAGATGTGCCAAGCTTATAGAGACATACACCAAGAGGCTTGCAGCTGTAATTGCTGCAAAATGTGGCTCTACAAAATATTGACTTTGGGGGGGGTGAATAGTTATGCTCAAGGTTTCAGTTTTCTTTTGGTATTATTTCTTGTTTGTTTCACAATAACAAATATTTAGCATCTTCAAAGTGGTCGGCATGTTGTGAAAATCAAATGATACACCCCCCCCCCCCCATACCAAGCTGAGGGTTGGTATGTGGAATTGGAGACAAGTGGGAGTGGAGTTACTGGGCGGGGGATAGAATGATAAGATAAAAGTATAAAAAAAAATGGTAAATAGTAAATAAAACATAACAAAAAGTAGGTTTGAATGACACTGAAGGGCAGTGTTGTTACAGCTAATGCCGGTTTGCCTGAGGCTGATGGCGTGCAGGTGTTCGTACCCATGCAACACACACTCATTCAAATGCACACATGTACACATGCAGGACACGGACACACACACACAGGTAAATGGTGCCACACATTCACTCAAACATATTCAGTTGGCCTTGCTGTTATGATTTTTGTTGTCCTTGATGTCTTTGTTGTGTTCTGTTTTCCTTTGTATTTCTCTCTCTTTTGTTCCATTCTGTTAGTTGTTGGTGCTTGGAGGGAGGGGGGGGGGGGTCTTGGGGATGGTTGAGGAGTAGCTCCTGGGGGGGGGGTCTTGGGGATGGGGAATCGTATAATTTTTTCCCTGTGGGAAGGGTCTTGGATGGTTGAGGAGTAGCTCCTGTGGGGGGGGGGGGGGGGGGGGGGGATCTTGGAAGGCTCGGGTCTTTGGTTCGGGTCCCTTGTTTTTTGACTTCGTGTGAGAATTGTCGACGTGCTCTTGAGCAGGGCGTTGGCCCTAGTTGTGTGTCGCTTTGGATGGGAGTCTGTTAAGTGACTAACCTGATGTAGTTGTTGAGAAGCTTCCCTGAAAGCATATTGTATGGTTTGTTTTACATTCAAGAAAAAAATAAAAATAAAAACAGAAGACATGGAAAATTGTATTTCACACCAGAGAAATAGAAGTGCCCTAAATATCAGATACCTAATCTATGTTCCTGTAACTATTAGCTCTGAGGGTGTTGTCTACAATAAGTAACCTAATCTATGTTCCTGTAACTATTAGCTCTGAGGGTGTTGTCTACAATAAGTAACCTAATCTATGTTCCTGTAACTGTTAGCTCTGAGGGTGTTGTCTACAATAAGTAACCTAATCTATGTTCCTGTAACTATTAGCTCTGAGGGTGTTGTCTACAATAAGTAACCTAATCTATGTTCCTGTAACTGTTAGCTCTGAGGGTGTTGTCTACAATAAGTAACCTAATCTATGTTCCTGTAACTATTAGCTCTGAGGGTGTTGTCTACAATAAGTAACCTAATCTATGTTCCTGTAGCTGTTAGCTCTGAGGGTGTTGTCTACAATAAGTAACCTAATCTATGTTCCTGTAACTATTAGCTCTGAGGGTGTTGTCTACAATAAGTAACCTAATCTATGTTCCTGTAGCTGTTAGCTCTGAGGGTGTTGTCTACAATAAGTAACCTAATCTATGTTCCTGTAACTATTAGCTCTGAGGGTGTTGTCTACAATAATCATATGCACATAGAATTGAATTCCAATGTTTGTACTGAAACAGTCTGCATTAGGAAGAAGCCCACTGTGGGCAGCCCACTCAGTACCATTGACTCAGATGTAAATGTGACTGACATGTCTACCTCAGATCAGCCTCTCAGACTAGCAGTAAAAACAAACAAGCAACCCAGAAAAAGGACAAGAAATAGCCCCTCCTTATCATATGTAGCCTGAAAAAAAACTATTCATAAAAATCAACAACTTATCAACATCATAAAACATTCATAAACTGGCCATCTCAGAAACACAGTTAGATCCTTTGATGATTTCAGCTATACAAGGTTAAAGAATAGACAGGAACTGTGGGTAATTCCTTTGACACAGTAGTATCAGTGGGATGCATTGCTGGCTTGCCTCTGAAGTTAAAGCAGGGTTGGTCCTGGTCAGTCCCTGGATGGGAGACCAGATGCTGCTGGAAGTGGTGTTGGAGGGCCAATAGTAGGAGGCACTCTTTCCTCTAGTCTAAAAATATATATATAAAAAAAAATATCAATGCCCCAGGGCAGTGATTGGGGACATTGCCCTGTGTAGGGTGCTGTCTTTCGATGGGATGTAAAAGGGATGTCCTGGCTCTCTGTGGTCACTAAAGAGCCCATGGCACTTATCATAAGAGTAGGGGGGTGGAACCCTGGTGTCCTGGCTAAATTCCCATCTGGCCCTCATAACATCATCCCCAGCTTACAGGCTCATTCCGCTCTCCTGTAACTATTACCCAGGTTGTAGGAAGTTACCCAGGTTGTAGGAAGTTACCCAGGTTGTTCCTGTAAATGAGAATGTGGAAGTCACATGGCTACAGGTTCATCTAACTCAACTAAAGCCTGTTCTTGTAGGAAGTTGCTATAGACCAAGTGCTAAAAGGCTGTATTTGAACTATATGTTGGATAATGTATGTGAGGTCTATCTTTTTGGGTGACCTAAGTATTGACTGGTTGTCATCAAGCTGTAACTAGTACCTGGATCAATTTATCAGTCAACCGGTAGTCCACGGTATTTATAAACAGAACAGGAACTAAATCATCCATAAGTAATCAAATCAAATTGTATTGGTCACGTACACATATTAAGCAGATGTTGTCATGCCTGCTCCCTGCTCCCCCTCTCTGGCGCTCGAGGGCGCCAGGCTGCCCATCATTACGCACACCTGTCACCATCGTTACGCGCATCACCGCTTCATTGGATTCACCTGGACTCCTTCACTTTGTTGACGGCCTCCTCTATATCTGTCTGTTCCTCAGTTTGATCCCCGTGTCACCATTAATGTTGTTATGTTTCACCTGGACTCCTTCACTTTGTTGACGGCCTCCTCTATATCTGTCTGTTCCTCAGTTTGATCCCCGTATCACCATTAATGTTGTTATGTTTCACCTGGACTCCTTCACTTTGTTGACGGCCTCCTCTATATCTGTCTGTTCCTCAGTTTGATCCCCGTGTCATCATTAATGTTGTTATGTTTCACATGGACTCCTTCACTTTGTTGATGGCCTCCTCTATATCTGTCTGTTCCTCAGTTTGATCCCCGTGTCACCATTAATGTTGTTATGTTTCACCTGGACTCCTTCACTTTGTTGACAGCCTCCTCTATATCTGTCTGTTCCTCAGTTTGATCCCCGTATCAGCATTAATGTTGTTATGTTTCATCTGTCCAGAACGGCCTCCTCTATATCTGTCTGTTCCTCAGTTTGATCCCCGTGTCACCATTAATGTTGTTATGTTTCACCTGGACTCCTTCACTTTGTTGACGGCCTCCTCTATATCTGTCTGTTCCTCAGTTTGATCCCCGTATCACCATTAATGTTGTTATGTTTCACCTGGACTCCTTCACTTTGTTGACGGCCTCCTCTATATCTGTCTGTTCCTCAGTTTGATCCCCGTGCCACCATTAATGTCATTTTGTTCCCCCTGTCCAGACACTGTCCTTGTTCTGTTTCATGTCCGTTATTTAGTAAATATTCACTCCCTGTACTTGCTTCTTGTCTTCCCGTGTCTGTTCTCACAGATGTTATTGTGGGTGTAGCGAAATGCTTGTGTTCGTAGCGCCAACATTGCAGTGGTATCTAACAATTCACAACAATACACACACATCTATAAGTAAAAGAATGGAATTAAGAAACATATAAATATTAGGACGAGCAGAGTGGCATTGACTAAAATACAGTAGAGTAGAATACAGTATATACATATGAGATGAGTAAAACATAATGTAAACATTATTCAAGTGACTAGTGTTCCATTATTCAAGTGGCCTGTGATTCCATGTCTATGTATATAGGGCAGCAGCCTCTAAGGTGCAGGGTTGAGTAACCGGGTGGTAGCTGGCTAGTGATCGCTATTCAATAGTCTGATGGCCTTGAGATAGAAGCTGTTTTTCAGTCTCTCGGTCCCAGCTTTGATGCACCTGTACTGACCTCGCCTTCTGGATGATAGCGGAGTGAACAGGCAGTGGCTCGGGTGGTTGTTGTCCTTGATGATCTTTATGGCCTTCCTGTGACATCGGGTGGTGTAGTTGTCCTGGAGGGCAGGTAGTTTGCCCCCCCCGGTAATGCGTTGGGCAGACCGTACCACCCTCTGGAGAACCCTGCGGTTGCCGTACCAGGCTGTAATACAGCCCGACAGGATGCTCTCAATTGTGCATCTGTAAAATGTTGTGTTCTAGGGACCAAGACAAATTTCTTCAGCCTCCAAAGGGCTGTTTTATTAATTACATCTTTACTAATGTTGCACAAATCTGCTCTAAAGCAGATCCCATCTACCCATCAGATGAAGTGATCATAATATTATTTAATGAACCTTTATTTAACTAGGCAAGTCAGTTGAGAACAAATTCTTATTTACAATGACGGCCCAGGAACAGTGGGTTAACTGCCTTGTTCAGGGGGCAGAACGACAGATTTTCACCTTGTCAGCTCAGGAAATTCTAACTTGCAACCTTTCGGTTACTAGTCCAAAACTCTAACCACTAGGCTACCTGCCACCCCTCCACTCTAACCACTAGGCTACCTGCCGCCCCTCCACTCTAACCACTAGGCTACCTGCCGCCCCTCCACTCTAACCACTAGGCTACCTGCCTCCCCTCCACTCTAACCACTAGGCTACCTGCCACCCCTCCACTCTAACCACTAGGCTACCTGCCGCCCCTCCACTCTAACCACTAGGCTACCTGCCGCCCCTCCACTCTAACCACTAGGCTACCTGCCTCCCCTCCACTCTAACCACTAGGCTACCTGCCTCCCCAACATAATAGCCATATCTAGAAAAAACTAAAGTTCCAAAGACTGGATCTAGAATTTTGTATAAGAGACAAGAAGTGTTGCAATGATTCCTATGTTGAAAGATATTTGTTGGTCTGATGTGATGCAATGAGGAACATCCTGACGCTGCCACTTGACGCATTTACGAATCCGCTTACTGATAGGCATGCACCCATCAAGGAACTGACTGTTAGAACTGCCAAATCCCCATGGATAGATGATCAATTGAAAAAAAGACTGTATGGCTGAGAGGGATGAAGCAAAGGGAATAGCAAATATGAAAATCTAGGCAAAAAAGAAAACAAACAGAGGCAGATGATTTGTTCATAACAAAACCCTTTGATATTGTCAACCACTTTAATCACTTTTATGTTGACAAGATTAGCACATTTAGGCATGACATGCAAACAACAAATGCTGAGCCTTTATAGTCATGCATAGCGGACCAAATAATGACACACAAGCATTGCCGTTTTGAGTTCCACAAGTGGGTGTGGAAGAGGTGACAATATTGTTACTATCTATAAATAAGGACAAACCACCAACCTGGATGGTACATTTGCCACATCTTCAATTTAAGCCTAGAAGACGCTGTGTGCCCTCAGACATCGAGGGATGCGAAGGTCATTCCGCTACCTAAGGATAGCAGAGCAGCCGTTAATCGTTCAAACAGCCGACCAATCAGACTGTTACCGGTGCTTAACAAACATTTTGAAGAAATCTTTTGTTGTTGATCAGATAAAGTTATTTTACAGAAAACAAATGAACAGACATTCAGCTCAACAAGCTCTGCTCTGCACTGACACAAATGAACAGACGTTCAGCTCAACAAGCTCTGCTCTGCACTGACACAAATGAACAGACGTTCAGCTCAACAAGCTCTGCTCTGCACTGACACAAATGAACAGACGTTCAGCTCAACAAGCTCTGCTCTGCACTGACACAAATGAACAGACGTTCAGCTCAACAAGCTCTGCTCTGCACTGACACAAATGAACAGACGTTCAGCTCAACAAGCTCTGCTCTGCACTGACACAAATGAACAGACGTTCAGCTCAACAAGCTCTGCTCTGCACTGACACAAATGAACAGACGTTCAGCTCAACAAGCTCTGCTCTGCACTGACACAAATGAACAGACGCTCAGCTCAACAAGCTCTGCTCTGCACTGACACAAATGAACAGACATTCAGCTCAACAAGCTCTGCTCTGCACTGACACAAATGAACAGACGTTCAGCTCAACAAGCTCTGCTCTGCAATGACACAAATGAACAGACGTTCAGCTCAACAAGCTCTGCTCTGCACTGACACAAATGAACAGACGTTCAGCTCAACAAGCTCTGCTCTGCACTGACACAAATGAACAGACGTTCAGCTCAACAAGCTCAACAAGCTCTGCTCTGCACTGACACAAATGAACAGACGTTCAGCTCAACAAGCTCTGCTCTGCACTGAAACAAATGAACAGACGTTCAGCTCAACAAGCTCTGCTCTGCACTGACACAAATGAACAGACGTTCAGCTCAACAAGCTCTGCTCTGCACTGACACAAATGAACAGACGTTCAGCTCAACAAGCTCTGCTCTGCACTGACACAAATGAACAGACATTCAGCTCAACAAGCTCTGCTCTGCACTGACACAAATGAACAGACGTTCAGCTCAACAAGCTCTGCTCTGCACTGACACAAATGAACAGACGTTCAGCTCAACAAGCTCTGCTCTGCACTGACACAAATGAACAGACGTTCAGCTCAACAAGCTCTGCTCTGCACTGACACAAATGAGCAGACGTTCAGCTCAACAAGCTCTGCTCTGCACTGACACAAATGAACAGACGTTCAGCTCAACAAGCTCTGCTCTGCACTGACACAAATGAACAGACGTTGAGCTCAACAAGCTCTGCTCTGCACTGACACAAATGAACAGACGTTCAGCTCAACAAGCTCTGCTCTGCACTGACACAAATGAACAGACGTTCAGCTCAACAAGCTCTGCTCTGCACTGACACAAATGAACAGACGTTCAGCTCAACAAGCTCTGCTCTGCACTGACACAATGAACAGACGTTCAGCTCAACAAGCTCTGCTCTGCACTGACACAAATGAACAGACGTTCAGCTCAACAAGCTCTGCTCTGCACTGACACAAATGAACAGACGTTCAGCTCAACAAGCTCTGCTCTGCACTGACACAAATGAACAGACATTCAGCTCAACAAGCTCTGCTCTGCACTGACACAAATGAACAGACGTTCAGCTCAACAAGCTCTGCGCTGCACTGACACAAATGAACAGACGTTCAGCTCAACAAGCTCTGCTCTGCACTGACACAAATGAACAGACGTTCAGCTCAACAAGCTCTGCTCTGCACTGACACAAATGAACAGACGTTCAGCTCAACAAGCTCTGCTCTGCACTGACACAAATGAACAGACGTTCAGCTCAACAAGCTCTGCTCTGCACTGACACAAATGAACAGACGTTCAGCTCAACAAGCTCTGCTCTGCACTGACACAAATGAACAGACGTTCAGCTCAACAAGCTCAACAAGCTCTGCTCTGCACTGACACAAATGAACAGACATTCAGCTCAACAAGCTCTGCTCTGCACTGACACAAATGAACAGACATTCAGCTCAACAAGCTCTGCTCTGCACTGACACAAATGAACAGACGTTCAGCTCAACAAGCTCTGCTCTGCACTGACACAAATGAACAGACGTTCAGCTCAACAAGCTCAACAAGCTCTGCTCTGCACTGACACAAATGAACAGACATTCAGCTCAACAAGCTCTGCTCTGCACTGACACAAATGAACAGACGTTCAGCTCAACAAGCTCTGCTCTGCACTGACACAAATGAACAGACGTTCAGCTCAACAAGCTCTGCTCTGCACTGACACAAATGAACAGACGTTCAGCTCAACAAGCTCAACAAGCTCTGCTCTGCACTGACACAAATGAACAGACATTCAGCTCAACAAGCTCTGCTCTGCACTGACACAAATGAACAGACATTCAGCTCAACAAGCTCTGCTCTGCACTGACACAAATGAACAGACGTTCAGCTCAACAAGCTCTGCTCTGCACTGACACAAATGAACAGACGTTCAGCTCAACAAGCTCAACAAGATCTGCTCTGCACTGACACAAATGAACAGACATTCAGCTCAACAAGCTCTGCTCTGCACTGACACAAATGAACAGACGTTCAGCTCAACAAGCTCTGCTCTGCACTGACACAAATGAACAGACGTTCAGCTCAACAAGCTCTGCTCTGCACTGACACAAATGAACAGACGTTCAGCTTGCTCAACAAGCTCTGCTCTGCACTGACACAAATGACTGATGATTGGTTGAAAGAAATTGATAATAGGAAGATGGAGGGAACTGTACTGTTAGACTTCAGTGCAGCATTTAATGTCATTGATCATAACCTATTGCTGAAAAAAGGAGGTTTTATGGATTTGCGTTTTCTGCCTTAACATGGATTGAGAGTTACATGTTTTCAGATCCTTGACTTTGTCCACATTTTGTTACATTACAGCCTAACCACTAGGCTACCTGCCTGTTACATTACAGCCTTATTCATATTATTCTTATTATTCTACCATATATTAAATACATGGTTTTTCCTCATCAATCTACACACAATACCCATAATGACATCACAATACCCCCATAATGACATCACAATACCCATAATGACATCACAATACCCCATAATGACATCACAATACCCATAATGACATCACAATACCCATAATGACATCACAATACCCCCATAATGACATCACAATACCCCCATAATGACATCACAATACCCATAATGACATCACAATACCCATAATGACATCACAATACCCCATAATGACATCACAATACCCCATAATGACATCACAATACCCCATAATGACATCCACAATACCCCATAATGACATCACAATACCATAATGACATCACAATACCCCATAATGACATCACAATACCCCATAATGACATCACAATACCCCATAATGACATCACAATACCCCATAATGACATCACAATACCCCATAATGACATCACAATACCCCATAATGACATCACAATACCCCATAATGACATCACAATACCCCATAATGACATCACAATACCCATAATGACATCACAATACCCCATAATGACATCACAATACCCCATAATGACATCACAATACCCCATAATGACATCACAATACCCCATAATGACATCACAATACCCCATAATGACATCACAATACCCCATAATGACATCACAATACCCCATAATGACATCACAATACCCCATAATGACATCACAATACCCCATAATGACATCACAATACCCCATAATGACATCACAATACCCCCATAATGACATCACAATACCCCATAATGACATCACAATACCCCATAATGACATCACAATACCCCATAATGACATCACAATACCCCATAATGACATCACAATACCCCATAATGACATCACAATACCCCATAATGACATCACAATACCCCATAATGACATCACAATACCCCATAATGACATCACAATACCCCATAATGACATCACAATACCCCATAATGACATCACAATACCCCATAATGACATCACAATACCCCATAATGACATCACAATACCCCATAATGACATCACAATACCCCATAATGACATCACAATACCCCATAATGACATCACAATACCCCATAATGACATCACAATACCCCATAATGACATCACAATACCCCCATAATGACATCACAATACCCCATAATGACATCACAATACCCCATAATGACATCACAATACCCCATAATGACATCACAATACCCCATAATGACATCACAATACCCCATAATGACATCACAATACCCCATAATGACATCACAATACCCCATAATGACATCACAATACCCCATAATGACATCACAATACCCCATAATGACATCACAATACCCCATAATGACATCACAATACCCTATAATGACATCACAATACCCCATAATGACATCACAATACCCCCATAATGACATCACAATACCCCATAATGACATCACAATACCCCATAATGACATCACAATACCCCATAATGACATCACAATACCCCATAATGACATCACAATACCCCCATAATGACATCACAATACCCCATAATGACATCACAATACCCCATAATGACATCACAATACCCCATAATGACATCACAATACCCCATAATGACATCACAATACCCTATAATGACATCACAATACCCCATAATGACAAAGCAGAAAAGAGGTTTTGGAAATTTTTGCAAATGTATTAAAAATAAAAAACTGAAATTACTTATTTACATACGTATTCAGACCCTTTGCTACGAAACTTGCTATTAAGCTCAGGTGCATCCTGTTTCCATTGATCATCCTTGAGATGTTTCTACAACTTGATTGGAGTCCCCTTGTGGTCAATTCAATTGATTGGACATGATTTGGAAAGGCACACACCTGTCCCACAGTTAACAGTGCATGTCAGAGCAAAAACCTAGCCATATTGTTGAAGGAATTGTCTGTAGAGCTCCGAGACAGCTTCGAGGCACAGATCTGGGGGAGGGTACCAAAACATTCCTGTAGCATTGAAGCTCCCCAACAACATGTTGGCCTCCATCATTCTTAAATGGAAGAAGTTTTGAACCACCAGGACTTTTACCCAGCCAAACTGAGGAATCGTGGGTCAGGGAGGTGACTCTGATGGTCACTCTGACAGAGCTCCAGAGTACCTTTGTGGAGATGGGAGAACCTTCCAGAAGGACAACCAGCTCTGCAGCACTCCACCAATCAGGCCTTTATGGTAGAGTGGCCAGATGGAAGCCACTCCTCAGTTAAAGGCACATGAGAGCCCGCTTGGAGTTTGCCAAAAGGCACCTAAAGACTCAGCCCATGGGAAACTAGATTCTCTGGTATGATGAAACCAAGATTGAACTCTTTGGCCTGATTGCCAAGCGTCACGTCTGGAGGAAACCTGGCACCATCTCTAAGGTGAAACATGGTGGTGGCAGCATCATGCTGTAGGGATGTTTTTCAGCGGCAGGGACTGGGAGACTAGTCAGGATCGAGGGAAAGATGAACGGAGCAAATTAAAGGGAAATCCTTGATGAAAACCTGCTCCAGAGCGCTCAGGACCTCAGACTGGGGCGAAGGTTCACCTTCCAACAGGAGAACGACCCTAAGCACAGCCAAAACAACGCAGACGTGACTTTAAGACAAGTCTCTGAATGTCCTTGATTGGCCCATCCAGCCAGCCAGAACCCGATCTAACATCTCTGGATCGACCCATCCAACCTATCAGAGCTTGAGAGGATCTGGGAGAAAGAAATGGGAGAAACTTGTAGCGTCATACCCAAGAAGACTAGAGGCTATAATCACTGCCAAATGTGCTTCAACAAAGTACTGAATAAAGGGTCAGAATACTTATGTAAATGTCATAGTTTTTTAACATTTGAATACATTTACAAACATCTCTAAAAACTGTTTTTGCTTTGTCATTACGGGGTATTGTGATGTCATTACGGGGTATTGTGATGTCATTACGGGGTATTGTGATGTCATTATGGGGTATTGTGATGTCATTACGGGGTATTATGTATAAATTGATGCGGGAAAAAAACCCAATTGAATCAATTTTAGAATAAGACAATAACGTAACTAAATGTGGAAAAAAATAAAGGTCCGAATTCTTTCCGAATACACTGTATCTGTTCTCTCAACCAGCTTCATGATGTTGTCAACTGGAATGCATTTAAATGAACAGGTGTGCCTTGTTAAAAGTTCATTTGTGGAATTTCTATCCTTCTTAATGCATTTGAGCCAATCAGTTGTGTTTTGAAAAAGTTGGGGTATTATAGAGAAGACATGTGGTAAAATTTGGTAAAATACCAAGTCCATATTATGGAAAGAACAGCTCAACTAAGCAAAGAGAGGCGACAGTCCATAAATACTTTAAGACATGAAGGTCAGTCAATAAGGAACATTTCAAGAACTTTGAAAGTGTAATCACAAACAACATGATGAAACTGGCTCTCATGAGGACCACCACAGGAAAGGAAGACCCAGAGTTACCTGTCTCTCATGAGGACCACCACAGGAAAGGAAGACCCAGAGTTACCTGTCTCTCATGAGGACCGCCACAGGAAAGGAAGACCCAGAGTTACCTCTGCTGCAGAGGATAAGTTCATTAGAGTTACCAGCCTCAGATTGCAGCCCAAATAAATGCTTCACAGACACATCTCAACATCAACTGTTCAGAGAAGACTGTGGGAATCAGACCTTCGTGGTCGAATTGCAGCAACGAAACCACTGCTAAAGGACACCAATAATAAGAAGAGACTTGCTTGGTCCAAGAAACACGAACAATGGACATTAGACTGGTGGAAATCTGTCCTTTGGTCTGATGAGTCCAAATGTGAGATTTTTGGTTACAATCGCCGTGTCTTTGTGAGACTCAGAGTAGGTGAATGGATGAACTAGGCATGTGTAGTTCCCACCGTGAAGCATGGAGGAGGAGGTGTGATGGTGCTTTGCTGGTGAAACTGTAAGTGTTTTACATAGAATTCAAGACACACTTAACCAGTATGGCTACTACAGCATTCTGCAGCGATACGCCATCCCATGTGGTTTGCTCTTAGTGGGACTATCATTTGTTTTTCAACAGGACAATGACCCAAAACACCTCCAGGCTGTGTAAGTGCTTTTGACCAAGAAGGAGAGTGATGGAGTGCTGCATCAGATGACCCAGGCTCCACCATCACCCGACCTCAACTCAATTGAGATGGTTTTGGATGAGATGGACCACAGACAAACGCAGAGTGAAAGAAAAGCAGCCAACAAGTGCTCAGCATATGTGGGAAGTCCTTCAAGACTGTTGGAAAAGCATTAAAGGTGAAGCTGGTTGAGAGAATGCCATTAGTGTGCAAAGCTGTCATCAAGGCAAAGGGTGGCTACTTTGAAGAATCTCAAATATAAAATATTTGTTTAACATTTCTTTGGATTACTACATGATTCCATATGTGTTATTTCATAGTTTTGATGTCTTCACTATTATTCTACAATGTAGAACATAGTAAAAAATCAAGAAAAACCCTGGATTGAGGAGGTGTGTCCAAACTGTTGACTGGTATTGTATAAAACCCCTTGCAGAAAGTCTATCCAACTGACAATTTATTAGAAACAAATATAACTATAAACTTTTGGAACCAAGACTTAAAAATAACTGATGTTGGCACAAGACGGAGGGAAAGTTGCAGCATAACTAACAAAATTACATAATGTACCAGTATTAGCTAATGTATAGAATGTATTATACAAGAGACAAAATTCACCAAATTCTATAGCACAACAACAGAGTCAGTTCTTAAGTGTGAAACAAAGAATGACTCAATAATCCATCCTTTCAGGGATAAAGTCTGGAATTGTGGGCGGAGACAGTTGGCAGTTGGCAGTCAGAAGAACAAATGTCAACTTACTTCGGATCCGTCTTCCTGCATATTTCTAGACGAGGCACATGGGGGTGTAGTAAGATACTCGATGGGGTTTGACGATTCTTGGAAATCAATCAGCTACCATCATTAACACAATGGAAAAATATAACCATTTACTATTTAAATATTGAAAGTGTGTGGGCCTCGGAGAGAAACAAAATGGAGCAATTTCAGGCCAAGCAGGCAGTAGTGATGGGGGCGTGAGGATGCGGGTCTGGGCAGAGGAGATGTAGTCGTTATTTTATTTTAAAATGATTTGTATTTATCTAGGCAAGTCCGTTAAGAACAAATTCTTATTTACAATGACGGCCGACCAAAAGGCTTCCTGCTGGGACAGGGGCTGGGATGAAACATTTGAAAAAATATATAAAGTTAGTACAAAATACACATCACGACAAGAGAGACAACACAACACTACATAAAGAGAGACCTAAGACAACACAACACTACATAAAGAGAGACCTAAGACAACACAACACTACATAAAGAGAGACCTAAGACAACACAACACTACATAAAGAGAGACCTAAGACAACACAACACTACATAAAGAGAGACCTAAGACAACACCACACTACATAAAGAGAGACCTAAGACAACACAACACTACATAAAGAGAGACCTAAGACAACACAACACTACATAAAGAGAGACCTAAGACAACACAACACTACATAAAGAGAGACCTAAGACAACACAACACTACATAAAGAGAGACCTAAGACAACACAACACTACATAAAGAGAGACCTAAGACAACACTACATAAAGAGAGACCTAAGACAACACAACACTACATAAAGAGAGACCTAAGACAACACAACACTACATAAAGAGAGACCTAAGACAACACAACACTACATAAAGAGAGACCTAAGACAACACAACACTACATAAAGAGAGACCTAAGACAACACAACACAGCAAGGCAGCAACACATGATAACACAGCATGGTAGCAACACAACACTACATAAAGAGAGACCTAAGACAACAACACAGCAAGGCAGCAACACATGACAACACAGCATGGTAGCAACACAACATGACAACACAGCATGGTAGCAACACAGTATGGTAGCAACACAACAACAACAACATGGTAGCAACACAGCATGGTAGCAACACAGCATGGTAGCAACACAACATGGTAGCAACACAGCATGGTAGCAACACAACACATGACAACACAGCATGGTAGCACCACAACAACAACAACATGGTAGCAACACAGCATGGTAGCAACACAGTATGGTAGCAACACAACGCATGACAACACAGCATGGTAGCAACACAACAACAACAACATGATAGCAACACAGCATGGTAGCAACACAGCATGGTAGCAACACAACAACAACAACATGGTAGCAACACAGCATGGTAGCAACACAACAACAACAACATGGTAGCAACACAGCATGGTAGCAACACAACATGGTAGCAACACAGCATGGTAGCAACACAGCATGGTAGCAGCAGGTTGGGCTTAAGGAAGTGCATGAGCTCTCTAAAAGCCATTAATGTCAAACAATAAAGTGCCATACGTAATTATAACATGTCATGTCATGTCATATTACAAAAATAATGTGCAGCACATACATTTAACATGAACAGCAATGACATTTACACTCACGGGTGGCCAATTAGATCTACTTGAAAGCCACTTCCATAATAAGCTTCGCCTCCTGAAAATAACCTAAAGATTACATTAAAAAAGATCTTCTAGGTCAACCAAACATGAGTATAAAATACCCAACTGATGGTTAAATTAATTGTTTTTGGCAATGCTGACAACCAAACTTGTTGGGTTATTCTGACAACCTAACTGGCTGAGTCAAAAGGAGGAGGAAGAAAGGAGAGAAGAGACTGTCCTGTAGGGGAGGAGAGAGGAGGAGGAGAGAGGAAGAGGAGGATGAAAGGAGAGAAGAGACTGTCCTGTAGGGGAGGAGAGAGGAAGAGGAGGATGAAAGGAGAGAAGAGACTGTCCTGTAGGGGAGGAGAGAGGAAGAGGAGGATGAAAGGAGAGAAGAGACTGTCCTGTAGGGGAGGAGAGAGGAAGAGGAGGATGAAAGGAGAGAAGAGACTGTCCTGTAGGGGAGGAGAGAGGAAGAGGAGGATGAAAGGAGAGAAGAAGATGGTATCTCCATGATAATCATTAAGGCACCATGTTTTGGCTTGCAGCCAATATGAGGCAGATGCAGATAGATCCTCGTAGTATATGGACCAGGCAGAGACAGGTAGAACCCAGTAGTATGTGGACCAGGGAGAGAGAGGGAGAACCCAGTAGTATGTGGACCAGACAGAGACAGGTAGAACCCAGTAGTATAGGGACCAGACAGAGACAGGTAGAACCCAGTAGTATGTGGACCAGGGAGAGACAGGTAGAACCCAGTAGTATAGGGACCAGACAGAGAGAGGTAGAACCCAGTGGTATAGGGACCAGACAGAGAGAGGTAGAACCCAGTAGTATGTGGACCAGGCAGAGACAGGTAGAACCCAGTAGTATAGGGACCAGACAGAGAGAGGTAGAACCCAGTAGTATGTGGACCAGAGAGAGAGAGGGAGAACCCAGTAGTATGTGGACCAGGGAGAGAGAGGGAGAACCCAGTAGTGTAGGGACCAGACAGAGACAGGTAGAACCCAGTAGTATAGGGACCAGACAGAGACAGGTAGAACCCAGTAGTATGTGGACCAGGGAGAGACAGGTAGAACCCAGTAGTATAGGGACCAGACAGAGAGAGGTAGAACCCAGTAGTATAGGGACCAGACAGAGAGAGGTAGAACCCAGTAGTATGTGTACCAGGCAGAGACAGGTAGAACCCAGTAGTATAGGGACCAGACAGAGAGAGGTAGAACCCAGTAGTATGTGGACCAGGGAGAGAGAGGGAGAACCCAGTAGTATGTGGACCAGGGAGAGAGAGGGAGAACCCAGTAGTGTAGGGACCAGACAGAGACAGGTAGAACCCAGTAGTATAGGGACCAGACAGAGACAGGTAGAACCCAGTAGTATGTGGACCAGGGAGAGACAGGTAGAACCCAGTAGTATAGGGACCAGACAGAGAGAGGTAGAACCCAGTAGTATAGGGACCAGACAGAGAGAGGTAGAACCCAGTAGCATGTGGACCAGGCAGAGACAGGTAGAACCCAGTAGTATAGGGACCAGACAGAGAGAGGTAGAACCCAGTAGTATGTGGACCAGGGAGAGAGAGGGAGAACCCAGTAGTATGTGGACCAGGGAGAGAGAGGGAGAACCCAGTAGTATAGGGACCAGACAGAGACAGGTAGAACCCAGTAGTATGTGGACCAGGGAGAGAGAGGGAGAACCCAGTAGTATGTGGACCAGGAAGAGAGAGGGAGAACCCAGTAGTGTAGGGACCAGGCAGAGACAGGTAGAACCCAGCAGTATGTGGACCAGGCAGAGACAGGTAGAAGCCAGTAGTGTAGGGACCAGGCAGAGAAAGGTAGAACCCAGTAGTATGTGGACCAGGCAGAGACAGGTAGAACCCAGTAGTGTAGGGACCAGGCAGAGACAGGTAGAACCCAGTAGTATAGGGACCAGGCAGAGACAGGTAGAACCCAGTAGTATGTGGACCAGGCAGAGACAGGTAGAACCCAGTAGTATAGGGACCAGGCAGAGAAAGTTAGAACCCAGTAGTATAGGGACCAGGCAGAGACAGGTAGAACCCAGTAGTATATGGACCAGGCAGAGACAGGTAGAACGCAGTAGTATGTGGACCAGACAGAGACAGGTAGAACCCAGTAGTATAGGGACCAGACAGAGACAGGTAGAACCCAGTAGTATAGGGACCAGACAGAGACAGGTAGAACCCAATAGTATGTGGACCAGGGAGAGAGAGGGAGAACCCAGTAGTATGTGGACCAGGCAGAGACAGGTAGAACCCAGTAGTATAGGGACCAGACAGAGAGAGGTAGAACCCAGTAGTATGTGGACCAGGGAGAGAGAGGGAGAACCCAGTAGTATGTGGACCAGGGAGAGAGAACCCAGTAGTGTAGGGACCAGACAGAGACAGGTAGAACCCAGTAGTATGTGGACCAGGGAGAGAGAGGGAGAACCCAGTAGTATGTGCACCAGGAAGAGAGAGGGAGAACCCAGTAGTGTAGGGACCAGACAGAGACAGGTAGAACCCAGTAGTATAGGGACCAGGCAGAGACAGGTAGAACCCAGTAGTATGTGGACCAGGCAGAGACAGGTAGAACCCAGTAGTATAGGGACCAGGCAGAGACAGGTAGAACCCAGTAGTATAGGGACCAGACAGAGACAGGTAGAACCCAGTAGTATAGGGGACCAGGCAGAGACAGGTAGAACCCAGTAGTATGTGGACCAGGCAGAGACAGGTAGAACCCAGTAGTGTAGGGACCAGGCAGAGACAGGTAGAACCCAGTAGTATGTGGACCAGGCAGAGACAGGTAGAACCCAGTAGTGTAGGGACCAGGCAGAGACAGGTAGAACCCAGTAGTATAGGGACCAGGCAGAGACAGGTAGAACCAGTAGTATGTGGACCAGGCAAAGACAGGTAGAACCCAGTAGTATATGGACCAGGCAGAGACAGGTAGAACCCAGTAGTATAGGGACCAGGCAGAGACAGGTAGAACCCAGTAGTATAGGGACCAGGCAGAGACAGGTAGAACCCAGTAGTATATGGACCAGGCAGAGACAGGTAGAACCCAGTAGTATATGGACCAGGCAGAGACAGGTAGAACCCAGTAGTATGTGGACCAGGCAGAGACAGGTAGAACCCAGTAGTATGTGGACCAGGCAGAGACAGTAGAACCCAGTAGTATGTGGAACAGACAGAGACAGGTAGAACCCAGTAGTATATGGACCAGGCAGAGACAGGTAGAACCCAGTAGTATGTGGAACAGACAGAGACAGGTAGAACCCAGTAGTATATGGACCAGGCAGAGACAGGTAGAACCCAGTAGTATAGGGACGAGGCAGAGACAGGTAGAACCCAGTAGTATAGGGACCAGGCAGAGACAGGTAGAACCCAGTAAGTATAGGGACCAGGCAGAGACAGGTAGAACCCAGTAGTATATGGACCAGGCAGAGACAGGTAGAACCCAGTAGTATATGGACCAGGCAGAGACAGTTAGAACCCAGTAGTATGTGGACCAGACAGAGACAGGTAGAACCCAGTAGTATGTGGACCAGACAGAGACAGGCAGAACCCAGTAGTATGTGGACCAGACAGAGACAGGTAGAACCCAGTAGTATAGGGACCAGGCAGAGACAGGTAGAACCCAGTAGTATATGGACCAGGCAGAGACAGGTAGAACCCAGTAGTATGTGGAACAGACAGAGACAGGTAGAACCCAGTAGTATATGGACCAGGCAGAGACAGGTAGAACCCAGTAGTATAGGGACCAGGCAGAGACAGGTAGAACCCCAGTAGTATAGGGACCAGGCAGAGACAGGTAGAACCCAGTAGTATAGGGACCAGGCAGAGACAGGTAGAACCCAGTAGTATATGGACCAGACAGAGACAGGTAGAACCCAGTAGTATATGGACCAGGCAGAGACAGGTAGAACCCAGTAGTATGTGGACCAGACAGAGACAGGTAGAACCCAGTAGTATGTGGACCAGACAGAGACAGGCAGAACCCAGTAGTATGTGGACCAGACAGAGACAGGTAGAACCTAGTAGTATAGGGACCAGGCAGAGACAGGTAGAACCCAGTAATATGTGGACCAGACAGAGACAGGTAGAACCTAGTAGTATAGGGGACCAGGCAGAGACAGGTAAGACCCCGTAGTATGTGGACCAGGGAGAGAGAGGGAAAACCCAGTAGTATGTGGACCAGGGAGAGAGAGGGAAAACCCAGTAGTATGTGGACCCAGGGAGAGACAGGTAAGACCCCGTAGTATGTGGACCAGGGAGAGAGAGGGAAAACCCAGTAGTATGTGGACCAGGGAGAGAGAGGGAAAACCCAGTAGTATGTGGACCAGGGAGAGACAGGTAGAACCCAGTAGTATAGGGACCAGTCAGAGACAGGTAGAACACAGTAGTATGTGGACCAGGCAGAGAGGAGGAGAGGAGGGGTGGAGGAGGAGGGGAGGGGTGGAGAGGAGGGGTGGAGGAGGATGGGAGGGGTGGAGAGGAGGGGTGGAGGAGTAGAGGAGGGTTAGAGGAGTAGGGGTGGTGGAGGAGAGGAGGAGGAGAGGAGGAGTGGAGGAGGAGAGGAGGGGTGGAGAGAGAGGAGGGGTGGAGAGAGAGGAGGGGTGGAGGAGGAGAGGGGAGAGGGGAGAGGAGGGGTGGAGGAGGAGAGAGAGGGGAGAGGAGGGGTGGAGGAGGGGAGGGGTGGAGAGGAGGGGTGGAGGAGGAGGGGAGGGGTGGAGAGAGAGGAGGGGTGGAGGAGAGGAGGGGTGGAGGAGGAGAGGG
>NC_034202.2:45342347-45357187 GCF_002021735.2 Oncorhynchus kisutch | reverse complement strand
AACATCTTCCCCAGCTAATACAGACAACCCCCCAACACACCATATCTCCTCAAACATCTTCCCCAGCTAATACAGACAGCCCCCCCCAACACACCATATCTCCTCAACATCTTCCCCAGCTAATACAGACAGCCCCCCCGCCCAACAACACCATATCTCCTCAAACATCTTCCCCAGCTAATACAGACAGCCCCCCAACACACCAAATCTCCTCAAACATCTTCCCAGCTAATACAGACAGCCCCCCCCAACACACCAATATCTCCTCAAACATCTTCCCCAGCTAATACAGACAGCCCCCCCCCAACACACCATATCTCCTCAAACATCTTCCCCAGCTAATACAGACAGCCCCCCCAACACACCATATCTCCTCAAACATCTTCCCCAGCTAATACAGACAGCCCCCCCAACACACCATATCTCCTCAAACATCTTCCCCAGCTAATACAGACAGGCCCCCCCAACACACCATATCTCCTCAAACATCTTCCCCAGCTAATACAGACAGCCCCCCCCCCCAACACACCATATCTCCTCAAACATCTTCCCCAGCTAATACAGACAGCCCCCCCCAACACACCATATCTCCTCAAACATCTTCCCCAGCTAATACAGACAGCCCCCCCCCCACACACACATATCTCCTCAAACATCTTCCCCAGCTAATACAGACAGCCCCCCCAACCCCCACACACCATATCTCCTCAAACATCTTCCCCAGCTAATACAGACAGCCCCCCCAACACACCATATCTCCTCAAACATCTTCCCCAGCTAATACAGACAGCCCCCCCCCCCCAACACACCATATCTCCTCAAACATCTTCCCCAGCTAATACAGACAGCCCCCCCCCCCAACACACCATATCTCCTCAAACATCATTCCACCAGCTATAATACAGACAAGCCCCCCCAACACACCATTATACCATCGCCTCCTCCAAACATTCTTTCCCAGCTAAATTCAGGACAGCCCCCCCAACACACCATATTCTCCTCAAACATTCTTCCCCACCTAATACAGACAGCCCCCCCAACACACCATATCTCCTCAAACATCTTCCCCAGCTAATACAGACAGCCCCCCCCAACACACCATATCTCCTCAAACATCTTCCCCAGCTAATACAGACAGCCCCCCCCCAACACACCATATCTCCTCAAACATCTTCCCCAGCTAATACAGACAGCCCCCCCCAACACACCATATCTCCTCAAACATCTTCCCCAGCTAATACAGACAGCCCCCCCCCAACACACCATATCTCCTCAAACATCTTCCCCAGCTAATACAGACAGCCCCCCCCAACACACCATATCTCCTCAAACATCTTCCCCAGCTAATACAGACAGCCCCCCCAACACACCATATCTCCTCAAACATCTTCCCCAGCTAATACAGACAGCCCCCCCAACACACCATATCTCCTCAAACATCTTCCCCAGCTAATACAGACAGCCCCCCCAACACACCATATCTCCTCAAACATCTTCCCCAGCTAATAGACAGCCCCCCCAACACACCATATCTCCTCAAACATCTTCCCCAGCTAATAAGACAGCCCCCCGCCCCCCAACACACCATATCTCCTCAAACATCTTCCCCAGCTAATACAGACAGCCCCCCGCCCAACACACCATATCTCCTCAAACATCTTCCCAGCTAATACAGACAGCCCCGCCCCAACACACCATATCTCCTCAAACATCTTCCCCAGCTAATACAGACAGCCCCCCCCAACACACCATATCTCCTCAAACATCTTCCCCAGCTAATACAGACAGCCCCCCCCCCAACACACCATATCTCCTCAAACATCTTCCCCAGCTAATACAGACAGCCCCCCCCAACACACCATATCTCCTCAAACATCTTCCCCAGCTAATACAGACAGCCCCCCCAACACACCATATCTCCTCAAACATCTTCCCCAGCTAATACAGACAGCCCCCCGCCCCCCAACACACCATATCTCCTCAAACATCTTCCCCAGCTAATACAGACAGCCCCCCCCCCAACACACCATATCTCCTCAAACATCTTCCCCAGCTAATACAGACAGCCCCCCCCCAACACACCATATCTCCTCAAACATCTTCCCCAGCTAATACAGACAGCCCCCCAACACACCATATCTCCTCAAACATCTTCCCCAGCTAATACAGACAGCCCCCCCAACACACCATATCTCCTCAAACATCTTCCCCAGCTAATAGACAGCCCCCCCAACACACCATATCTCCTCAAACATCTTCCCCAGCTAATACAGACAGCCCCCCGCCCCCAACACACCATATCTCCTCAAACATCTTCCCCAGCTAATACAGACAGCCCCCCCCAACACACCATATCTCCTCAAACATCTTCCCCAGCTAATACAGACAGCCCCCCCCCCAACACACCATATCTCCTCAAACATCTTCCCCAGCTAATACAGACAGCACCCCCCCAACACACCATATCTCCTCAAACATCTTCCCCAGCTAATACAGACAGCCCCCCCAACACACCATATCTCCTCAAACATCTTCCCCAGCTAATACAGACAGCCCCCCGCCCAACACACCATATCTCCTCAAACATCTTCCCCAGCTAATACAGACAGCCCCCCGCCCCCCAACACACCATATCTCCTCAAACATCTTCCCCAGCTAATACAGACAGCCCCCCCAACACACCATATCTCCTCAAACATCTTCCCCAGCTAATAGACAGCCCCCCAACACACCATATCTCCTCAAACATCTTCCCCAGCTAATACAGACAGCCCCCACCCCCCAACACACCATATCTCCTCAAACATCTTCCCCAGCTAATACAGACAGCCCCCCCCAACACACCATATCTCCTCAAACATCTTCCCCAGCTAATACAGACAGCCCCCCCAACACACCATATCTCCTCAAACATCTTCCCCAGCTAATACAGACAGCACCCCCCAACACACCATATCTCCTCAAACATCTTCCCCAGGTAATACAGACAGCCCCCCAACACACCATATCTCCTCAAACATCTTCCCCAGCTAATACAGACAGCCCCCCCCCAACACACCATATCTCCTCAAACATCTTCCCCAGCTAATACAGACAGCCCCCCAACACACCATATCTCCTCAAACATCTTCCCCAGCTAATACAGACAGCCCCCCCAACACACCATATCTCCTCAAACATCTTCCCCAGCTAATAGACAGCCCCCCACCCCCCAACACACCATATCTCCTCAAACATCTTCCCCAGCTAATACAGACAGCCCCCCCAACACACCATATCTCCTCAAACATCTTCCCCAGCTAATAGACAGCCCCCACCCCCCAACACACCATATCTCCTCAAACATCTTCCCCAGCTAATACAGACAGCCCCCCCCCAACACACCATATCTCCTCAAACATCTTCCTCAGCTAATACAGACAGCCCCCCAACACACCATATCTCCTCAAACATCTTCCCCAGCTAATACAGACAGCCCCCCCCAACACACCATATCTCCTCAAACATCTTCCTCAGCTAATACAGACAGCCCCCCCCAACACACCATATCTCCTCAAACATCTTCCCCAGCTAATACAGACAGCCCCCCCAACACACCATATCTCCTCAAACATCTTCCCCAGCTAATACAGACAGCCCCCCGCCCAACACACCATATCTCCTCAAACATCTTCCCCAGCTAATACAGACAGCCCCCCGCCCCCCAACACACCATATCTCCTCAAACATCTTCCCCAGCTAATACAGACAGCCCCCCCAACACACCATATCTCCTCAAACATCTTCCCCAGCTAATAGACAGCCCCCCCAACACACCATATCTCCTCAAACATCTTCCCCAGCTAATACAGACAGCCCCCCACCCCCCAACACACCATATCTCCTCAAACATTTCCCCAGCTAATACAGGACAGCCCCCCCCAACACACCATATCTCCTCAAACATCTTCCCCAGCTAATACAGACAGCCCCCCCCAACACACCATATCTCCTCAAACATCTTCCCCAGCTAATACAGACAGCACCCCCCCAACACACCATATCTCCTCAAACATCTTCCCCAGCTAATACAGACAGCCCCCCCAACACACCATATCTCCTCAAACATCTTCCCAGCTAATACAGACAGCCCCCCCCAACACACCATATCTCCTCAAACATCTTCCCCAGCTAATACAGACAGCCCCCAACACACCATATCTCCTCAAACATCTTCCCCAGCTAATACAGACAGCCCCCCCAACACACCATATCTCCTCAAACATCTTCCCCAGCTAATAGACAGCCCCCCACCCCCCAACACACCATATCTCCTCAAACATCTTCCCCAGCTATACAGACAGCCCCCCCAACACCACCATATCTCCTCAAACATCTTCCCCAGCTAATACAGACAGCCCCCCAACACACCATATCTCCTCAAACATCTTCCCCAGCTAATACAGACAGCCCCCCCCCCCCCCAACACACCATATCTCCTCAAACATCTTCCTCAGCTAATACAGACAGCCCCCCCAACACACCATATCTCCTCAAACATCTTCCCCAGCTAATACAGACAGCTCCCCCCCCAACACACCATATCTCCTCAAAACATCTTCCCCAGCTAATACAGACAAGCCCCCCCAACACACCATATCTCCTCAAACATCTTCCCCAGCTAATACAGACAGCCCCCCCCCCAACACACCATATCTCCTCAAACATCTTCCTCAGCTAATACAGACAGCCCCCCCAACACACCATATCTCCTCAAAACATCTTCCACAGCTAATACAGACACCCCCCCAACACACATATCTCCCAAAACATCTCCACACTTTTCATCATTTTATACAACTCAAATTCCACCCTAAGGCGGGCAGAGACCATCACATTAAACAATAGTAAAGGGTCTGTTATCCCCCTGACCTTTGACCCTGTTCCTCCTTGTTAGCCAAATAGCCAACTTAGCCCGATCAAACAGAAAATTCAACCAAACACATTTGACCTTTTCCTTATTCGAATACCTGTACCCCACTATAAACATCCCAACAGTAAAACCCACCCCCAACCTCTCACACAGACATTCCAACAGAGACATTAACGGCATTAACCTGACGCACACAGAAAACACATGAATCCCAGTTTCTCTCATGACACAGAAAGGACACCCTTGCCCGACTCCCGGTTCAACCTGCACAAACCAGCTGTTAGTGGTCAGGGCTCCATGTAGAACATTCCACTGGAGGTCCCCTGACCTCTTTGGTACTGGGGGTTTGTAGAGCCCCCCTCCATCTAAAACCCACCATACTCTCCGCCCCACATACCCCCTGCCGCTGATGTGCCTTCACTCCTGTTAGGCTCCTAATGTTCCTCACCTTAATGCAGAGGTTGTAGAGGGCTTTACCTCACACCCCCTCAAAACTCCCCCAGGCTCCTAATGTTCCTAACCTTAACGCAGAGGTTGTAGAGGGCTTTACCTCACACCCCCTCAAACTCCCCCAGGCTCCTAATGTTCCTAACCTTAACGCAGAGGTTGTAGAGGGCTTTACCTCACACCCCCTCAAACTCCCCCAGGCTCCTAATGTTCCTCACCTTAATGCAGAGGTTGTAGAGGGCTTTACCTCCCACCTCCTCAAACTCCCCCAGGCTCCTAATGTTCCTAACCTTAACGCAGAGGTTGTAGAGGGCTTTACCTCACACCCCCTCAAACTCCCCCAGGCTCCTAATGTTCCTTACCTTAACGCAGAGGTTGTAGAGGGCTTTACCTCCCACCCCCTCAAACTCCCCCCAGGCTCGGAGTGTTAAAATCTAACAAGTCCTCCAGACCCCCTTTGCCAGTCTCCAGTCTCTGCCGTCACCTGCAGTGGCGGGAAACATTGGTGGCCCCTCTCCCTTTGTCCGCTCAAACACCCCCCTTACCGGCTCAGACACCCCTCTTACCGGCTCAGACACCCCTCTTACCGGCTCAGACACCCCTCTTACCGGCTCAGACACCCCTCTTACCGGCTCAGACACCCCTCTTACCGGCTCAAACACCCCCCTTACCGGCTCAGACACCCCTCTTACCGGCTCAGACACCCCTCTTACCGGCTCAAAACACCCCCTTACCGGCTCAGACACCCCTCTTACCGGCTCAGACACCCCCCTTACTGGCTCAGACACCCCTGCTTACCGGCTCAGACACCCCTCTACCGGCTCAGACACCCCTCTTACCGGCTCAGACCACCCCTCTTACCGGCTCAGACACCCCCCCTTACCGGCTCAGACTGTGCCTCCTGGACCTCCTCCAGGAATCTCTCCAGCAGCCTGTTTGTTGTGCCAGGACTTCCAGGGTTTTCCACCCCTCCTCTCCCAGAGGTCGCAGGTCACCCAGCCTTAGTAAACCCGCTTCCATCAGTCGCCTGAACCGGTCTCAAAGGGATCACATTAAACAGATACTCATGGTCCACTCTATCAAAATCCTTCTCTTGAGCTTAAAGAGACCAGTCCAAAGTTCACATTAGAACCTCTCGACAAGTCCAACATGTCCCTAATTAAGAACAAGTTGTCCATGATTGAGCTGGTACGGTAGTGTACAGGTAAGACAGGCTGGTACGGTAGTGTACAGGTAGACAGCTGGTACGGTAGTGCACAGGTAGACAGCTGGTACGGTAGTGCACAGGTAGACAGCTGGTACGGTAGTGCACAGGTAGACAGCTGGTACGGTAGTGCACAGGTAGACAGCTGGTACGGTAGTGTACAGGTAGACAGCTGGTACCGGTAGTGTACAGGTAGACAGCTGGTACGGTAGTGCACAGGTAGGACAGCTGGTACGGTAGTGTACAGGTTAGACAGCTGGTACGGTAGTGTACAGGTAGACAGCTGGTACAGTAGTGTACAGGTAGACAGCTGGTACGGTAGTGTACAGGTAGACAGCTGGTACGGTAGTGTACAGGTAGACAGATGGTACGGTAGTGTACAGGTAGACAGCTGGTACGGTAGTGTACAGGTAGACAGCTGGTACGCGTAGTGTACAGGTAGACAGCTGGTACGGTAGTGTACAGGTAGACAGCTGGTACGGTAGTGTACAGGTAGACAGCTGGTACGGTAGTGCACAGGTAGACAGCTGGTACGGTAGTGTACAGGTAGACAGCTGGTACGGTAGTGTACAGGTAGACAGCTGGTTACGGTAGTGTACAGGTAGACAGCTGTACGGTAGTGTACAGTAGACAGCTGGGTACGGTAGTGCACAGGTAGACAGCTGGTACGGTAGTGTACAGGTAGACAGCTGGTACGGTAGTGTACAGGTAGACAGCTGGTACGGTAGTGTACAGGTAGACAGCTGGTACGGTAGTGTACAGGTAGACAGCTGGTACGGTAGTGTACAGGTAGACAGCTGGTACGGTAGTGTACAGGTAGACAGCTGGTACGGTAGTGTACAGGTAGACAGCTGGTACGGTAGTGTACAGGTAGACAGCTGGTACGGTGGTGTACAGGTAGACAGCTGTACGGTGGTGTACAGGTAGACAGCTGGTACGGTAGTGTACAGGTAGACAGCTGGTACGGTAGTGTACAGGTAGACAGCTGGTTACGGTAGTGTACAGGTAGACAGCTGGTACGGTAGTGTACAGGTAGACAGCTGGTACGGTAGTGCACAGGTAGACAGCTGGTACGGCAGTGTACAGGTAGACAGCTGGTACGGTAGTGCAGCAGGTAGACAGCTGGTACGGTAGTGTACCAGGTAGACAGCTGGTACGGTAGTGTACAGGTTGACAGCTGGTACGGTAGTGTACAGGTAGACAGCTGGTACGGTAGTGTACAGGTAGACAGCTGGTACGGTAGTGTACAGGTAGACAGCTGGTACGGTAGTGCACAGGTAGACAGCTGGTACGGTAGTGTACAGGTAGACAGCTGGTACGGTAGTGTACAGGTAGACAGCTGGTACGGTAGTGTACAGGTAGACAGCTGGTACGGTAGTGCACAGGTAGACAGCTGGTACGGTAGTGTACAGGTAGACAGCTGGTACGGTAGTGTACAGGTAGACAGCTGGTACGGTAGTGCACAGGTAGACAGCTGGTACGGTAGTGTACAGGTAGACAGCTGGTACGGTAGTGTACAGGTAGACAGCTGGTACGGTAGTGTACAGGTAGACAATATGTCTGTTCCTCGTGTACCAGATGGGACTTCAGTCTGTTAGAGAGAACCTTGGCAAATATCTTGTCGTCTGCACAGAGTAATGCCACAGGCCTCCAGTTCTTAAGTTCACACAAGTCCCCTTTTTTGAGCAGGAGAATCAGAACCGCCCGACGGCAACATGAAAAAGAAGTCCAGTCCAATTAGTCCCCAGAATTTTAATAAAACTCCACTGGGAGTCCATCGACCCCCGGTGCATGACCGGGGGGCATCTGGGTTACGGTCTCTGCCAGTTCACAGGACAACAGAGGAATGTCCATTTCATCCCTCTGTGCCAGAGAGAGCTTAGGGAGTCCTGCGAACAAGACCTGAGCACACATAGGATCACACACTTCTGTCCTATACAACTCAGTATAAAACTCCACAGTCCGCTCCCGTATCTCCCCCACCACAGAGATCACCCGCCCATCAGACAGCTGTAGACAATGCATACCCTTGGCTTCACCACTCTGTCTTTCCAAACCAAAGAAGAAGGAGCTGGGAGCATCCATCTCCTTGAGCATGGAGAACCTGGCTCTTACAAGTGCTCCCTTTGCTTTAACCTGGAAAAAAACTGCCCAGGTCCCTACGTAATTCAGCTAAATTAGCCTGGAGGCGTATATTGCCTTGCCTCACCATCTCTACCTCCATCTCACTAATACTACACTCTAGTTTCCCCAATACTCTCCTAACCTCTGAGGATGAGAGAGCTGAATAGTGTTGACAGAATAGCCAAATTTGGACTTTCCCCACATCCCACCATTGACTCAGAGACTCATACTCCTCTCTTCGCTCCTCCACCTTTCCGAAAATGTTTCAAAACCTGAGCAAAAAGTGGCAATAGGACGCCTGCCAGGGCCCTGGTGAAATAGACAGCAGAGCCATGGTTATGTGGTGATCTGAAAAAACCACCGGGAGAATGGTAGCGCCCAACAGCCTATTGCTCCGATTCCTAGACATGTAAAACCGATCAAGTCGGGCTGCACTCCCCCTAGCCCCAAAGCCCTTTACCCATGCATACTGTCTTGTGTTGGGATGTTTAGTTCTCCAAACATCCACTAGGTCGAACTGATTAATGATGTCCCTTAACACTCCCCACTGAGCCTGAATGAGGCTCCTCCCCATTTCTGCCTTTTGTCAAATCCATTGTACAGTTCCAGTCCCCTCTGACCACCAGCGTCTCCTCAAGTGCTACCTGTGAGAGTTCCAGTCCCCTCCGACCACCAACGTCTCCTCAGGCGCTACCTGTGAGAGTTCCAGTCCCCTCCGACCACCAACGTCTCCTCAGGCGCTACCTGTGAGAGTTCCAGTCCCCTCCGACCACCAGCGTCTCCTCAGGCTCTACCTGTGAGAGTTCCAGTCCCCTCCGACCACCAGCGTCTCCTCAGGCTCTACCTGTGAGAGTTCCTGTCCCCTCCGACCACCAGCGTCTCCTCAGGTGCTACCTGTGAGAGTTCCAGTCCCCTCCGACCACCAGCGTCTCCTCAGGCTCTACCTGTGAGAGTTCCAGTCTCCGCCGACCACCAACGTCTCCTCAGGCGCTACCTGTGAGAGTTCCAGTCCCCTCTGACCACCAGTGTCTCCTCAGGCGCTACCTGTGAGAGTTCCAGTCCCCGCCGACCACCAACGTCTCCTCAGGCGCTACCTGTCAGAGTTCCTGTCCCCTCCGACCACCAGAGTCTCCTCAGGCGCTACCTGTGAGAGTTCCAGTCCCCTCCGACCACCAGTGTCTCCTCAGGCGCTACCTGTGAGAGTTCCAGTCCCCTCCGACCACCAGCGTCTCCTCAGGCGCTACCTGTGAGAGTTCCAGTCCCCTCCGACCACCAGCGTCTCCTCAGGCGCTACCTGTCAGAGTTCCTGTCCCCTCTGACCACCAGCATCTCCTCAGGCGCTACCTGTGAGAGTTCCTGTCCCCGCCGACCACCAGCGTCTCCTCAGGCACTACCTGTGAGAGTTCCTGTCTAAGACTCCCAAATAGAACCCCTCTTTCTCTCCCTGTGTTTATGAAGACAAAACCCCAAAATTTCTGCTTTTACAACAAGCAGCCTACCTTCACACACCTTCTTTGAGGAGCAATGTTTTACAGACAGCCCCGGTTCAAAAAGGACTGTCTCCCCTGCACTATGATCTGTCCCATGGCTCAACACAGACAGCCCCGGTTCAAAAAGGACTGCCACCCCTGCACTAAGATCTGTCCCAAGGCTCAACACACAGACAGCCCCGGTGCTAAAGGACTGCCACCCTGCACTAAGATCTGTCCCATGGCTCAACACACAGACAGCCCCGGTGCTAAAGGACTGCAAACCCTGCACTAAGATCTGTCCCATGGCTCAACACACAGACAGCCCCGGTGCTAAAGGACTGTCTCCCCTGCACTAAGATATGTCCCATGGCTCAACACACAGACAGCCCCGGTGCTAAAGGACTGCCACCCCTGCACTAAGATCTGTCCCATGGCTCAACACACAGACAGCCCCGGTTCAAAAAGGACTGCCACCCTGCACTAAGATCTGTCCCATGGCTCAACACACAGACAGCCCCAGTGCTAAAGGACTGCCAACCCTGCACTAAGATCTGTCCCATGGCTCAACACACAGACAGCCCTGGTGCTAAAGGTCTGCCACCCTGCACTAAGATCTGTCCCATGGCTCAACACACAGACAGCCCCGGTGCTAAAGGACTGTCTCCCCTGCACTAAGATCTGTCCCATGGCTCAACACACAGACAGCCCCGGTGCTAAAGGACTGTCTCCCCTGCACTAAGATCTGTCCCATGGCTCAACACACAGACAGCCCCAGTGCTAAAGGACTGTCTCCCCTGCACTAAGATATGTCCCATGGCTCAACACACAGACAGCCCCGGTGCTAAAGGACTGTCTCCCCTGCACTAAGATATGTCCCATGGCTCATCACACAGACAGCCCCGGTGCTAAAGGACTGCAAACCCTGCACTAAGATCTGTCCCATGGCTCAACACACTTGCCCCTTTCCACCAGAGCCCCCAATCGACTTCATCACTATGCGTCTCCTGCAGAAACACCTGTACTTTTTTTAGTTTTACATACTCACCCAACACACTCCTCTTTCCCGCCATTTATTTTAAGCGAGCCTACCTGAGAGTCTCCATAAGAAGTGGGAGAAAAGCCAGCAAAGAAAGAGACCAATAGCAAAGCTGAAAAAGCCCCAGTGCCAGAAAGAAACTATTCATCTAAACAGCGTCTGAAGGTCGACCCTTACGCACTGTTGTGACCCACTTCCTCAACCAGTTGCTTGGTTAGAGGACACCATACCCCTTATTTTGGGATCAGAAAAAAGGCCCCAAGATTAACTTTTTTCCCCCGCTTGGTCTCATTCAGGAACCTTGTCAATTCTCTCAACGAGTACTTAGACCCCTCTGGCTGGCAAAGGTTCCTTGGTGCCTTTAACCACACCAGCCTCTCCCCTCCCAGCCCCTCCCCCCCAGCCTCTCCCCTCCCAGCCCCTCCCCCCCAGCCTCTCCCCTCCCAGCCCCTCCCTCCCAGCCCCTCCCCCCCAGCCTCTCCCCTCCCAGCCCCTCCCCCCCAGCCCCTCCCCCCCAGCCTCTCCCCTCCCAGCCCCTCCCCCCCAGCCTCTCCCCTCCCAGCCTCTCTCCTCCCAGCCCCTCCCCCCCAGCCTCTCCCCTCCCAGCCTCTCCCCTCCCAGCCTCTCCCCTCCCAGCCCCTCCCCCCCAGCCTCTCCCCTCCCACCTCCTTTCTTCTCCCCCTTCTTCCTTTTCTGTTTGACACCCTCCTCCACCGTCCCTAGTCGCTTCCCCCTTCCCCAACTATACTCTCCTCATCCACTAGCATAACCTGACTAGACCCAGTCTCATCTACACCACCATCTATAACCTGACTAGACCCAGCCTCATCTACACCACCATCTATAACCTGACTAGACCCAGCCTCATCCACTAGCATAACCTGACTAGACCCAGCCTCATCTACAACAGCATCTATAGCATGACTAGACCCAGCCTCATCTACACCACCATCTATAACCTGACTAGACCCAGCCTCATCTACACCACCATCCATAGCATGACTAGACCCAGCCTCATCTACACCACCATCCATAGCATGACTAGACCCAGCCTCATCTACACCACCATCCATAGCATGACTAGACCCAGCCTCAGCTACCCCACCATCTCTAGCCTGACTAGACCCAGCCTCATCTACACCATCATCGCTGGCATGACTAGGCCCAGCCTCATCTACACCATCATCGCTGGCATGACTAGGCCCAGCCTCATCTACACCACCATCCCTGGCATGACTAGGCCCAGCCTTTGCTGTCTGCATCTCATTGTCCCCTGCATGTTGACCTCGATTTCCCCCACTGGCGCTTGTGCCCTCACCTTGTCTACAGCCTTTATGTGGGTACGCAAAGCTCTTATGCCCCAAATCCCCACACAGTAGACTATCTGTGCTGGTAAACCCTGTATAGAGCCCCCCTTCAAAATGCCCATTTAGCTGTTGCTCACTGTTATTCAGAAACAAACACTTGCCTCCGGAACGAAACAATGTGCTTAACGGCATCTGCCTGACAACCTGCCGACACGAAAACCGCTAGCAGACTTACCAAAACGACTCAGCTCTTTCCTCAGTACATGAAAACCGCTAGCAGACTTACCGAAACGATTCAGCTCTTTCCTCAGGACATGAAACCCGCTAGCAAACTTACCAAAACGACTCAGCTCTTTCCTCAGTACATGAAACCCGCTAGCAAACTTAGCAAAATGACTAAGCTCTTTCCTGATTTGATCATCCATAATAAACAGAAGCAAATTTGCGACAACCACCCTTGTTGAAGGGGTAGAAAGAGTCAAAATTGGCACCAACACACCCCTTACAAATATTCCACTAGCAATTAGCCAACCAACCAAATTTGCTCTTTTCATGAACACAACCACAGCTTTGTTCATTCTGGAAGCAGAATGTATAAATTCAGCTCCTACCTGTTCACCGACTGCGAGCAGAACCTCCTCCATCTTAACTCCATTCTCAGAAACACACCTGAATCCATGCCGTATTGACAGCGCCTCCTCCACGCTAGGCTGAGAAGCGATCGCGCACACCACACTTTCTAAACCCCAGGAAATTAACTCTGTCCTTTTCCATCCTAACTTTAAAAAAACCTGCGGATAAAAACAGATGCATAAACAGTGCTTCCTACACCATAGAATATAAAATTGAAAGAAAAGACCAAGAACAGAATCAAGAAAAAAAAGTAGGGCCCTCTACACCAAACACTCCAAAAAACTCCCAGCATGCACTGCGAGATAGAGCGAGAGCTATACTAAAACTCTTTAACATCATCCTTAGCTCTGGCATCTTCCCCAATATTTGGAACCAAGGACTGATCACCCCAATCCACAAAATTGGAGACAAATTTGACCCCAATAACTACCGTGGGATATGTGTCAGCAGCAACCTTAGGAAAATCCTCTGCATTATCATTAACAGCAGACTCGTACATTTCCTCAGTGAAAACAATGTACTGAGCAAATGTCACATTGGCAATTTACAAAATTACCGTACAACAGACCACGTATTCACCCTGCACATCCTAATTGACAACCTAACAATCAGCTGTCTCTGATTGGGAAACATACCAGGCCAACATAAACCATGAATCACCAAGATGACCCACCCTAGTCATTATCACGCCCCAACCAACATAGAGAATAAACAGCTCTCTATTGTCAGGGTGTGACACAAACCAAAACAAAGGCAAAGTCTTCTCATGATTTGTTGATTTCAAAAAACCCTTCGACTCAATTTGGCATGAGGGTCTGCTATACAAATTGATGGAAAGTGGTGTTGGGGGTAAAACATACGACATTATAAAATCCATGTACACAAACAACAAGTGTGCAGTTAAAATTGGCAATAAACACACATATTTCTTCCCACAGGGCCGTGAGGTGAGACTGGGATGCAGCTTAAGCCCCACCCTCTTCAACATATACATCAACGAATTGGCACGGGCACTAGAAAAGTCTGCACCACCCGGCCTCACCCTACTAGAATCTGAAGTCAAATGTCTACTGTTTACTGATGATCTGGTGCTTCTGTCACCAACCAAGGAGGGCCTACAGCAGCACCTAGATATTCTGCACAGATTCTGCCAGACCTGGGCCCTGACAGTAAATCTCAGTAAGACCAAAATAATGGCGTTCCAAAAAAGGTCCAGTCGCCAGGACCACAAGTACAAATTCCATTTAGACACCTTTTCCCTAGAGCACACAAAAAATTATGCATACCTTGGCCTAAACATCAGCGCCACAGGTAACTTCCACAAAGCTGTGAACAATCTGAGAGACAAAGCATAAATGCCATCTATGCCATCATAACATATAATTCAACATACCAATTAGGATCTGGCTAATAATACTTGAATCAGTCATAGAGCCCATTGCCCTTTATGATTGTGAGGTCTGGGGTCCACTCACCAAGCAAGAATTCACAAAATGGGACAAACACCAATTTGAGACTCTGCATGCAGAATTCTGCAAAATATCCCCTGTGTACAACGTAGAACACCAAATAATGGATGCAGAGCAGAATTAGGCCGATTCCCACTAAAGATCAAAAAAGAGAAAAGAGACGTGAAATTCTACAACCACCTAAAAGGAACTGTTTAACCTTTATTTTACTAGGCAAGTCAGTTACGAACAAATTC